>NW_006922237.1:573781-604465 GCF_000298275.1 Orycteropus afer afer
TTTCACGCAAATTCTTCTGCTAGTTGGGGTTTAGTCCAAATCTGCATCCTTTCCTTCAAGGCTCAGGGGTCCAAGATTATCTTCTGTGTCTGTGTTCATTGGTTTCCCTTTTCTTTGTTGAAGAGGGTCTGTGCAATCCTTCTGCCTAGTCCGCCATCTTGCCCCGCCTCTCACAACTCATAGTCTTGAATAGACAGACTTTATTATCATATCATCATCATCTTAGTAATTTCATTTTCCCCTTACTTCTGAGAATATGGCCATGCAAATGTATTAAAGATCCTCAAAATGGATAATTTTGATTGAATTGTCATTTTCCATAAATATATTATATTTAAAATTTAACCATTGTTTTACAAGATGGGGTATTTAACTTGTGTGTCAACATGGCTGGGTCTGATTTTGAGTGGCTGTGCAGCTGGATGTAGTTATTCCCTATGATGATGAGACTGGTTATCACCTCCGTGGTGGAATTGACTGGAGTAGCTGAGTGGCTCCCTTAGGGATGTGGTCCATTTCCAGTATATAAGAAGGTCTCTGCAGTTCTTGGCAGGTTTAGATCCTGCATGTGGCTGAGTCATTGTTCAGCAGCTTGGCATGTTGTCTGCTGATCTTGAGACTGTTAATAGACTTGAATTACTGGCCTTCTGTGTGTTTTGATAATTCCCGGACTTTGACATTTTACTTGTCAACCTGGGGTTTGTCAGTCTCAGCAGTCAGCAGCTGTCTGAGTGGGGAGATTCCTCAAGCTCCATTAGGCCAGAAGCAAGAGGCAGAGCTGAAGTCCAGGTTTGGGGAGCCTTCATCCAGCCCCTAGAACTTGGCATTTTCAACATGGATGTCTAGCCTCCTAAACTGTAAGAAAATATATCACTGTTTGTTAAAGCATTCCACCTGTGGTATTTTCTGTTAGTGTGGCACTAGGTAACCAAAACACAAGGCTTGTATTTTGCCTTATTTTTCTATCTTTTGAGAAAACTTGAGAGAACTTTACCAAAATGAAGAAGGCTGCCTTAAGAATTGTCTTGTGAATAGTTATTGCCAAAGAGTCTCTGACCCCAGAACTCCACAGCTAAATAGAAATCAGTGTTGATTGGTCTTCTGTCTCTCGCTTAACGAAGTCTACCATTTCATAGGATCTTTTCTTTTAACAAATGTTCTTACTTTCTGTCTTAAAAAGCATGTTTCAAGAGGATGATATAAAATGTTAATGACCTAAGGGAACACCTTTCCCAAAGTCTTCCTCCTTGTTCAAAGCTAAGGCTCTAAGCCTTACAATGAGTCTAACTATGAGCTTTAAATTCCAGACATATTTTTATTAAAAATAACATCTCATTGCAAACTTAAACCTAATGAATTCTCCTTGAGTTTTCCAGTTCTCTATAGTCCAGATTCTCACATTGTTTGCTCAGCATACAGATTAAATAAGTATGGTGAAAGGACACAATCCTGACATACTTCCTTCATGATTTTAAATCATGTAGTATCCCCTTGTTGTGTTTGAGTGACAGCCTCCTGGTCTATGTACAGGTTCCTCATGAGTACTATTAAGCATTCTGGAATTCCTATTCTTCTCAATGTTATTATTCATAATTTGTTATGGTCTACAGAGTTGAATACTTTTGCATAGTCAATAAAACACAAGTAAACATCTTTCTGGTATTTACTTTTAGCCAAGATCCATCTGACATCAGCAATCATATCCCCTATTCCAAGTCCTCTTCTTAATCTAGCTTGCATTTCTGGAATTTCCCTTTCAATATACTCCTGTAAAAATACTTTTGAATTATCTTCAGCAAATTTCTTCTACAAAGTATCTCTTTAAAGTGCTGAGGAGCAAAGATATTTCCTTGAAAACTAAGGTGCACCTAACCCAAGCCATGGTATTTTCAATTACCTCGTATATGAGAGCTGGAACATGAATAAAGAAAACTGAAGAAGAGTTGATGCTTTTGATTTGTGGTGGTGACAAAGAATACTGAAAGTGTCATGGATTGCCAAATGAACTAACACATTTATCCTGGAAGAAGTGCAGCTGAATGCTCCTTGGAAACAAGAATGGCCAGACTTCTTCTCACCTACTTTGATCATGTTGTCAGAAGGAACCATTCCCTGGAGCAGGATCTCATGTTTAGTAAAGTAGAGAGTCAATGAAAAAGGAGAAAGCTCTCAATGAGATGGATTGACACAGTGGTTGCAACAATGGGCTCAGGTATAGCAAAGATTATGAGGTTGGCACAGGACAGGGCAATGTTTTGTTTTGTTGTACAGAGGGTTGCTATAAGTCAGACCCAACTAGACTGCACCTAACAACAACAACATCAGCAAAGTTTTATTTGCATATTATAATAGGAAGGTTGGACAATCTATTTCCGTAGTGAAACTGCCTCGGAAACCCAAGGAGGGGTCGCTATGAGTCAGGGCTGACTTGACAGCAAATAACAACAACAACAATAGTGATGCTGTTCAATGATTTCCATTCTATTGGGTCACATTTTTTGGGGCATGGCAAAAGTATGGATCTCTTCCAGTTAGTTGGCCAGGTAGCTGTCTTCAAACTGCTAGGCATAGACAAGCAAGTGCCTCTAGTTTGTTAAAACATCTCCTTTTCCGAATCTCTGTTTTCTACTGATTCCTTTAGTGCAGCTTTGACTTCTTCCTTCAGGACTTTTGGTCCTTGATTATGTGCCACCTCCAGAAACAGTTGAACAAAGACCAATTCTTTTTGATAGATTGACTCTATGTATTCCTTTCATCTTCTCTTGATGCTTCCTGCATCATTCAATAATTTGCCCATAGAATCGTTCAATATTGCAACTTCAGGTGTGAATTTTTTCTTCAATTCTCTCAGGCTGAGAAATTCTGAGCGTGCTCTTTCCTTTGGTTTTCTAACTCCAGGTCTTTGCACATTTCATTATAATAATTGACTTTGTCTTCTCAAACTTCTCTTTGAAATCGTATGTTCAGCTCTTTTGTCTTGTCAGTTCTTCTACTTACTTAAGTTGCTCTCCATTCAAGAGAAAGTTTCAGAATCTCTTCTTCTAACATCCATTTTTCTCTTTTCTTCCTTTCCCATCTTTTTAATGACTCTTTCCTTTTTCATGTATTATGCTCTTGATGTCCTATCACCATTTGTCTGGTTTCCATTTGTTGTTGTTGGATGGGTCAATTCTGTTATTTAGATGGTCTCTAAATCCAGATGGGATATAATATAGGTCATATTTTGGCTTTTGTGGACTCCTTTTAATGGTCTTCAGCTTCAGCTTGAACTTGCATGTGATCAATTGATGGTCTGTTCCACCGCAAGCTCCTGGTCTTGTTTTGGGTGAAAATATTGAGCTTTCCTATCACCTTTTTCCACAGATGTAGTTGATCTGATTCCTGTGTATTCCATCTGCTGAAGTCTACATATATAGCCCGCCTTTATGTTGAAAAATGTATTTTTGCAAGGATTAAGTCATTGGTCTTACAAAATTCTATCACACGAACTCTGGCGTCATTTCCATCACCAAGGCCATATTTTCCAACTACCAGTGATTCATCTTTGTCTCCAACTTTCATAATCCAAACATCTGTAATAATCAACACATCTTGACTGCATGTTTGGTCAATGTCAGACTGCAGAAGTTGGTAAAAATCTTCACTTTCTTTGTCTTTTGCTTCATATGTTGGTGTGTAAATTGGAATAATGATAGTATCAACTGGCCTTCTTGTATGGATATTATCCTATTCCAGACAGCATTGTACTTGGAACATTCTTTGAGAAGATGAATGTGACACCATTCCTCTTCATTTTGTCATTCCCATCATGGTAGATCATATGATTGTCTGATTCAAAATGGCCAAAACCTGTCCATTTCAGCTCACTAATGCCTAGGATACTGATCTTTGTGTGTTCCATTTCATTTTTGACAACTTCCAATTTTCTTACATTCATACTTTGTACATTCAATATTCTAATTATTAATAGATGTTTGCAGCTGTTTCTACCCATTTTCAGCCATGCTGCATGAGCAAATGAAAGTCCCCAAAACTTTACTCCATCCACATCATTAAATTTAACTGTATTTTGAGGAGGTAGTTCTTCCCCAGTCATATTTTGAGTGTCATCTAACCTGAAGGTCTCACCATCCATCTGTTTCAGACAGTGTTTCAGGGCTATCCACAAAACTTGCCAGTAATAGATCAGACAGTGTTTTACTGCTGTTCATAAAGGTTTCACCAGCCAATTTTTTGAGAAGTGGAGGGTCCCCTCCTTCCCAGTCAGTGCTAGTCTGGAAGCTCTGCTGAAACCTATTCACCCTGGGTGACCCTGCTGGCATTTGAAATACTGGTGGCTAGCCTTCAGCCTCACCACAACTTGCAAGCCACCACAGTATGAAAAACTGACAGATTAGTGATCTGCTAAGAGCTGAAAAACTACGCCATGGAGATCAACTCCTTCAAATAGTGAAGTGTAGGAGATTAGAACAGCAGCCTTTTTGCAGCAAGAAAGCTAAACAGGCAGAGAAGCATCTGGAAGAGGGACACAGGAAAGAGGGAAGACCTGGGAAGAGGTGGGAGGAGAGCTGTTACTTTGTGTAGCTTGTAATTGTTGCCATGAAGCAAAATGTGTATGAACTGTTGAATGTTAAACAAATCTAATTTTTAAAATTACATCCAAATTACAATAAAAATGCAAAGAAACAAACAAAAACAATACTTCACTGAAAATGAAATTAAGAGTATTTTCATGATACCATGATTCAGATGACTAATGTATTTGGCTCAGAAGGAAGGTTGGGCAATCCTACTTCTGTAGTGATACTGCCTCGGAAACCCAAGGAGGGGTCGCTATGAGTCAGGGATGACTCGATGGCACATAACAACAACAACAATGTATCTGGATTTGTATCAAAAGTGATTCTTTCAACATATTATCTCTCTCTTCACATAAACACTTCCTAAGAATGGCTTCAGTGTACTAAATATGTGTTTAAATTGAAGTTATATTTAACATCATTAGTGTCTTCTACATGTCAACAGAAAATAATTCCCTTTAACAATTGTTTCTAATGTGTTAATAACAGTTTCTTAGGCGTGCCTTTTTAATAATTAGATGGTGAATCTTTTGTGTAATATTCAATTGTCATATATTTAGATAGCTAATTATTTCTGCCTATAGTTTTCTATTTCTAGTATATTCAACTCCTGAACTTACCAATCATGCAAATGGAAGGAGAGTTAGGGAAATAATTATCAGTTAATTCAGGTTTATCTATGCTACCACTAAAACGCTTACTTTTTTTCCTCCCTCACTTCTTAATTTCAAGAATAAATATTTTTTTACACTATATGTGGGGAATGTTAATGTCATAAGGGACTACACACAATGTGTTAGATGTAGCATCGGAAAGTGGAAGGATTTGCTTAAAGTGATAGAGGTAGCTGAGAAAGAGAAAAAACCCTAGCTTTTTTAGAAAGAGAGGAAACAGTTGAAATTCCATTTGATCTGTAACTAATGTTGCATAGCTGTTAGGAGTATAGGATCTATCATTAGATATGGGTTCTTATATTAGATATGCTGCTTACTATATTTAGGATTTGGGAGCTCTGGTAGTGTAGTTCCTAAGGCACTTGACTGCTAACCAGAAGGCTGGTGGTTCAAACCCACTAGCCACTCCTGGGAAGGAAGATGGGGCAATCTACTTCCATAGTGATACTGCCTCAGAAACCCAAGAAGGGGTCGCTATGAGTTGGGGCCAACTCGATGGCATATAACAACAACAACATATTTATGATTTGGTGTAATTTATTGGATCCTCTTCTAGCTTCATTTCCTCACATGTAGAAGTTTAGGAATTGTTGTTGTTGTTGTTATGTGCCGTTGAGTCGGTCCCGACTCATAGCGACCCCTATTTGGGTTTCCGAGGCAGTATCATTACAGAAGCAGATTGCCCCATCTTCCTTCCGAGGAGTGGCTGGTGGGTTTGCACCGCCAGCCTTCTGGTTAGCAGTCAAGTGCCTTAGCCACTATGCTACCAGAGCTCCCAAGTTTAGGAATAGAACCTATTTATTCACTAGTTGTTATGGGAGTTAAATGCATGGAAATTACACAAATGTTTCAGCCATAAAATATCTGAAATGATACTATAATGATGTAATGCCATGATAATGAGGCATCACATAATTATTATTATATCATTTTGTCATTGTAATCATTTCATAATAATATACAGGTTAAAAAAAAAAAAAAAAAAAAAACCAGCACCACAGCACTGTTGTGGTGGTACAGTGTTGAAAGCAATGGTTGTTAAATGAAAAGTCAGCCATTTCAACAATAACCACTCTACAGGGAGAAAATGAGGCAGTCCAGTTCCATAAAAATTTACAGTTGGAAACCCTATTGAGCAGTTCTAGTCTGTCCTACACAGTCACTTTGAGTCTGAATTGACTCAGTGGAAGTGAGAATGTAAAATCCATTTTAAAGATGAAGCTTGGAAAAAAAAATTCAAGATTAAGCCTGTAAATTAACTACTGCTTCCATCTTTTTCAATTTGTAAGTATCTCTTGAAGGTAAAAACATGTACTATCTTCTGTACCATTTCAGGTAAATTAAATTTCTGTCATGGACTCTGTATATACCTCAATCCCATGGAAAATCACAATCTTTTACTGAATTTGTCTTAGAGTTGTAGGAAAATAAGCAAATAGAGATACTGTCCATCATCTCATTCCTGCTCCATTACTTTTGATAGTCTTCATGGGAGAATTTATCATCTTACTCACAATCTCTTGCAAGTATCTAATTGAACAACCAATGTACTACTTTTTCTGCCACTTTTTCTCAGATACCTCTGGTACATCTCCACTGTGGTCCCCTAGCTAAACATGGATGTAGCTACAAAGAAGAAAAAATTTCCTCTAAGAACTTTGTGACCCAGATCTTTACTGCCCACATACTAAAGTATGCAGAAATATTCAACTCTGTGTCCATGTCTGTCAATTGGTACACTACTGTCAGCAGCAGTGCATTAGATGGTCATCATAAACCATCATAGGAGCAACAACTTGATCATAGTGGCCTGAGTCATAGGTTTTTGGCACTCTCTTGCTGTAATGATCATGGTACTCAATTAAATAAATCACTCATATGTGATGTGCAACCTCTTCTGAAACTGATATTCAAATTGCTAATATCTTTGTTGTTGTTGTTGTTGTTATTTGCCATCGAGTCGGCCCCAACTCCTAGCGACCCCTCCTTGGGTTTCCGGGACAGTTATCACTACGGAAGTAGGAATGCCCAACCTTCCTTCCGAGGAGTGGCTGGTGGGTTTGAACCGCCAGCCTCCTGGTTAGCAGTCAAGTGCCTTAGGCACTATGCTACCAGAGCTAATATCTTAGTTATTGCCAATTCCAGGAGCACGGTAGCTGTATTTATGTTGTTAGTGTTGTTTCACTGGTTTCTTACATGCTTGCAATTGTACAATCTTAGGAAGCACTCTTTTGCAGGCCATCTCTTGCTCTTCAGGTCTCACATAATACTTGTAGTTTTATTCTTCATGTCTTGTGCCTGTATTTATGTTCTAAATGCTGAAAATGAGAACAAAAATAAGGAAATCTGTGTATGACACTGCATTTGTGCCTACGCTGAATCCTCTCATCTACACACTGAGAAATGTGGAGATCAGAATTGCCATGCAGGAGATAAGATCTTGAATGACACATTTAAAAAGTAAATAAAGTCATAATCATTGTATATTTGGATTTTTTTTATGGAAAAAATGAGATTTTTTGTGTGTTTATGTGTGTGTGTGTGTGATGAGTATGGTACTGGAGGACTTGGGGGTCTTGAGGAGGGGTTACAGAAATGATCAATCACATCAGGGAATGCCATGCAAAAGAAATCATGAAACCTTTTATTATTATTGAATTTTTTAAAAGATAACACAAAATTTTCTTTTAGCCAAACATATAATGGAATTATATATTAAGTCAACAACATACAATACAAGTTAAAGAAAATATTTGGAACCAAGAGGAATTATTTACTAGTTTTCCTTTCTAACCAGCTTGCAGCACTATGTCTCATGTAAAATAGCATATGTTAAATAAAATTATTATAGAACTTGAACAATTGTTTTGCTCAGCATGGAAGCACTCAGGTCATTAATGTGCAATTTAAGAACTTATTCCATTAGGAAGAAGCTTAGAAATCTTGGAAGAGGACCAAAGGAAAGAAGGCCATATTAAATTGTGTGTGATACAGTTCTATATGACTTCCTGCCTCACTCACACTCTGTTCTGGTTACCTAGTACTCTCTGACAAGATTATATCCCAAAGGGATGGCCTTAACAAACAGAAGTTTATTATCTCACAGTTTGGAAGCTTTAAGTCCATGTTCAAAGTGCCAGGCTCTAAGGCCTGCGTGAAGCCCCTCACCATTGGGGTCCAGCTCTGCCTCCTGGTCCCAGTTCACTGGAGTTAGACTTCACTCACACAGCTATTGGCTGCTGAGGCTGGCAAACCCAAGGTTGACAAGTAAAAAGGCACATTTCTGCTGTTACCAAATCACACAGCAGACCATTAATTGAAGTCCATTTTAAGTCCCAAGTTGGCAGAAAATGGCCAGCTGTTGAACAAAGATACAGCTACATGCAGGATCCAAGTGTGCTGTAAGCCAGAGACCATTCTCAAAGCTGCTGCTTATATACAGGAAGCAGACAACATCCCAAAGGCAGCTACTCAGCTGCTTGTGGTGGATCCCACCAGGAAATTGATTGGCAGTCTCATCATGAGGAATAACTACCACTAGTTGCCCAGCCTCTCAACCAGGCCGAGCCAAGGTCACACACAAACATAACCACCACACACCCTTCCTATCCTTTACGTATTTCTTCACCTCTATGTCTCTGCCTAGCACCTATTGAGAAGGAATGATTTAGAGACTCCTAGGCTATTTTTGTACTTTCTTCAAGACCTGAGAACTTATCATAGATATGGTCATGATATATACTAGAAATTCCACAGTGATTTTTTTTTTTTTAAGTCAGTTATTTTGTCTGTAATATAATGAAATGTGCAAAGACTTGGGATTAAAAAACAAAAAGGGAAGAACATGCTCAGCATTTCTCAAGCTATGCTTCAAGATAAAGACAGTGAAAATCATCACAAGTGGACCAATAAACAGCATTACAATAAATGGGAAAAAGATTGAAATTGTCAATGATTTCATTTCATTTGATCCATAATCAACACCCATGGAAGAAGTAGTTAAAATATCAGAAGTTGTATAGCCCTGAACAAATCTGCTGCAAATGACCTCTTTAAAATGTTGAAGAGCAAAAATGCCACTTTGAAGACTAAGGTGCACCTAACCCAAGCCTTGGTATTTTCAATCACCTCATATGCATGTGAAAGGTGGACAATGCATTAGGAAGACCAATGAAAAGCTGAGGCCTTTGAATTATGGTGTTGGGGAAGAATACTGAAAATACTATGAACTGTCAGAAGAAAGAACAAATCCGACCCGGAAGAAGTGCAACTGGAATATTCCTTGGAGGTGAGAATGATGAGACTTCATCTCACTTACTTTGGTCAGCTTCTCAGAAGGACTATTCCCTGGAGAAATATATCATATTTGGTAATATGGATGGTCAGCAAAAAAAGGGGAAAACCCTCCACAAGATGGATTGATACAGTGGCTGCAACGATGGGCTCATGTATAGCAAGTATTGGGAGGGTACCACAGGACCAGTGTTTCATTCTGTTTTACTCAGGTTGCTATGAGTTGGAGTTGAGTTGACAATGAATAGAAGTAACAACAACAACTTTGTCTGTTCTTCTCTAGTAAAAACATAAATTTTCCCAGGACATCTGGATTTTACGAAAATATTGCTAGATACCTATTCATATGAAAGTTTACAAATTGTCTTATTTTAACTTGAATTCTGATAATTTTATTATAAAATAAGCCAAAATCTCTACTTTGTCCACCACAAAGAACATTGAAAGACAAGTGTTTTCTCCAAATATCTTTATTCAAAGACCTACAAATAGATAATGCCAATGAATCTTTGACCTTAGGCTTTCACATTTCAATCAAACACCTAAGGACTTGGTAAAAGCAGCACATGTGCTTGATTCCTTTGTCAGCTAGAGCCTCTTATTGATGAGAGAGGGAGATGGAGATTTTGAAAATTGTTTTTCTTGAAGATAATTTTTGCCTTGGCTGGAGTTACTATCTTGAGATGAAAACTGTGCCTTGCTTCAATTTTTACCAAAGTGAAAGAAGCTTGGAAGATCCTGATTGGTCCTTCCCAGTGACATAGATCCAGTCTCTTAATACTCCCAAAGCAGATCAGCTGTATCTTTTTTGTGCATATATTATTTTTTTTTATTTGATTCCCAAGCCATTTAGCATTATGCTTCCCAAACTGTCCTTGTTGTTATTGTTAGATGATTTTGAGTTGGTTCTGACTAATAGGAACCCTATTGCAACAGAACAAACACTACCTAGTCCCGTGCCATCCTCACAATCACTGGTGTCTTTGGGCCCACAGTTGCAGACACAGTGTCTATGTATCTTGCTGAACATCATCCTCTTTTTGGTGACTCTCTAATTTATTGAACATGGTACCTTTCTCCAGGAACTGGTCCCTCCTGATAATAAGTCCAAAGTAAGTGAGACAAAGTGGTATTATTTTGTATTCTAAGAAACATTAAGAAGTATAGACAGAAACGTTCCTTACTTTAATTTAAAAGTTTTACTTTCACTAATAGTGTTTACTTTTCCTTCCCAATATTGAGAATTATCATGCACTAATTAGGTAATGTGTTTAAACACAAAAAATTGAGTTCCTGAAGCATGAAATGGTTGAAAAAAACTTGGAATATCTACATTTGTATGTATAATAGGGAAAAAGAGAGAGAAATTGAGAGAACACTGAACCTGAGTTTCAGTGTGTACAGATAGCGATGAATGAATGCTTTGCTACAATTTCACTTCCTATTTCTATTGATCTATCTATGTATCTATTTATTTATAACTTAGGAATCCATCTTTCTCCTCTTGTAAAGTGTATGGGGCTAAGACTGTCAATTCTCTCTTCTTTCCCTTTGTCTCCCATTCTCCCACCATTTATTCCATCAAACTTAAACCCTGACAGCAAATAATCTGGTCTAAGTCATTGACTCACAGGTCATCGGTTATATTGGTCAACCTATTCATATTAATCTAAGTTACTTCTGATAGTGATCCATATTTGGACTGTAAACGCCTGTCTGTTTCACTTCAACCTTTATCTCAGTTTTCCTGATATTTTCTCTAATATTAATCTAATTTAAAAGTATTTATCCAACTACTGTTCAGAAAGTTATATGCACACAAACTCTGGAGGGTCTTCTGAACTACTGTGGGTCTCATTTCAGCATTTTGGGGCCTCCAGAGAAACAGTGACTAAGCCAGTGTAACAAGAAGATGGAAAGTAAAGTCAGGGCCAGAAAATGCCCAGAAGCAGCAGGGCCATTAAGCTGGAGAGCAAATTAGTGCCATGTGACAAAGATCCATTTAGAAATGCACCAAGAAAAATCATTTCTTTCAATTTCAAAAATATATTAGTTTATTGTTACTTATTTTTATTGTTGTTGTTGAGAATATTCACAGCAGAACATTCAACAATTAGCAATTTATACATGTACAATTCCAAGACATGAATTACATTCTTTGAGTTGTAAAACCATCTCAACATCCTTTTCCTAATTGTTCCCCCCACTCCCATTAACACAAACACACTACCCCTGGGATGGTTATGTTTGTGTCAACTTGGCTGGGCCTGGTTGAGTGGCTGGGCAGCTGGTGGTCCTTATTCCCCAAGATGAGACTGGCTATCAACTTCATGGTGGGATCCCATGGTGGGATGTACCACAAGCAGCTGACTAGCTGCTTTGGTTATGTGGTCTGCTTCCTATATATAAGAAGGAGCTTTGGGTCTCTAGCTTATGGTATGCTTGGACCTGGCGTGTACCTGTGTCATTGCTCAGCAGCCTGGCATGCTCTGCAGACCTTGGGACTTATAATGGACTTGAATTAATGGCCTGCTATGTAGTTTGGTAACATTGGGACTGTGCCATTTTATTTGTGGACCATGGGTTTGTTAGCCTCAACAGCCAGTAGCTGCCTGAGTGAAGAGATGTCTCTAGCTTCAGTGGGCCGGGAGCAAGAGGCAGAGCTGAAGCCCAAGGTCTAGGGGCTTTCACACAGCCCCTAGAGCCTGCCAATTTGAACGTGGGCTTAAACCCTCCAAACTGTGACAGAATAAACTCCAGGTTGCTCAACCATCCCATTTGTGGTATATTTCTTGTCAGAGTAGTACTAGGTAACCAGAACAACCCCTTAGGTTTCCTATCTCATCTTTGGATTTGCTGTTTCCAATTTGATCCCTATACATATTTCAAAGACATATTAATTCTTGCATTGCCACATAAGTTTATATTGGGTTCTTCACAATGACATGGCGTAGATCAGATGATCCATAGGAATAAATACTTGTCCTTTATTCTACATTTATTTTACCTGTAAACCAGAAAAAAAAAAAAAATGACCTGCCATCTTATAAACGTTTGGACATTACACAATAATCAGACACTATCATATTTGATGTCTTTACAGATTCACCTTCATCTGATCATTTGATATCTGAGGTAATTTTGATAGTCCATAACTTTCTCATGGCATTTTTCATGTCTGCATTCCTTAGTGTGTAGATCAGTGGGTTGAGAAAGGGTGTCCCGATGGTATAAAAAAGTGACACCATTTTGTCTATGGAGAAAGTGGTTGGTGGACGTGTATACTTGAATATAGTTGGACCAAAGAATAAAATTACTACAAAGATGTGAGAGATGCAAGTGGAAAGGGCTTTTCTCCTCCCTTCTGCACTGTGGTTTCTCAGTGAATACAAGATAACAAAGTATGAGATCATTAGAAGCATAAAACCACTTGAGCAAATAGCACCACTGTTGGACACCAACTGTAGATTGATCAAATGAGTATCCATACAGGCAAGTTTTAATAAGGGTTGCAAATCACAACAATAGTGATCAATTAAATTGGGTCCACAGAAGGGCAGTTTCAAGGCCAGGAAAATCTGAGTTATAGAATGTATAAATGACCCTATCCAAGCCAGAATAATCAAGATGATGCACACCTGTCATCTCATAATGGTTGTGTAACGCAAGGGCTTACAGATGGCCACATAGTGATCAAAAGCCATAAAGATGAGGACAAAGATCTCCATAGCACCAAAGAAATGCAGTGCAAAGACCTGAGTCATGCACTCACTGTAAGATATGACTTTGTCTGTAGAGAGTGAATCCACAATTAGCCTAGGGACTATGGAAGTTGAGAAGCAGGTATCAGCAAAGGACAAATAAAACAGGAAGAAGTATATGGGACTCCCAAGGGCCTGGCTGAACTTGATGGTCACAATAATGAGCAAATTTCCCACCACAGTTTCAGTGTAGAAAATGAAGGCAATTAGGAACACCATTTTCTGTTTCATAGGATCCTGTGTCAGTCCTAAGAATATGAACTCACTCACACTCTTGTTTTGCTGCATTGTTTCAATAGATGTGTGGAAAGTAGGGGTTAACAATAGGTAATCTGCAAGGAGAAAAGTGATCATTTCATGAGATGAATGATACATTTGGAGCTCAAATATCTATTTTCTCTGGAAACTTCTATTACCAATGGGTAATAATTTAGCATTTTGTGTATTGATTTTTTTGAATAATGTGAAATTCATAATACTAATTTACTTTGTTGCATATGTGGTTGAAACATGAAAATAATAATAACAAAAATAAGTAGCTTTTCAAATATAATAAACATTTCTGTTAAGGATTTGATATGAGTGGATAATTTCCTGAGATTGACATATTTCCCCTGTTTTTAGAAATAACCTATCAATATGACAAATAAATATGTATCAGAATAGAGAAAATTTGTGTGTAACTTACTTCAAACTGCTTTCTCAGTTTTTGAACCTGGTAATCCAGTTATAAAATTTTATCATAACATGTTATCAAAAGCTACATTCTTCTCCTTATTCATTTTTTCTTTATTATTTTAATAATTTCTTAAAAAGGAATACAAAAACCAGGAAGACTTGAGGCTATAATTAAGGAAAAAGAGAGGGAAACTTTAGCCATATATCAGAATACCTTTCAAATTTCAGGTTTATAGCTTACACAGTCAAGATCTAGAAAAGTCCTTAGTTAGGTCGACTTCAGTCAGAGTAGAATCTTTTTAATGCAAATATTGTCATGAATATTCTTGAGTGTCTTATAACCCAACTTTAATAGGAAATGTAGAAATAAAAAGAAATGAATATGTATATATATCTAAATCTATGGCTAAGTATATGACTGACCCAAGCCATGATATCTTCAAATCAGCTTATACACATGTGAAAGCTGGACAATGATTGAGATAGACCGAAGAGGAATTGATGTATCTGAATGATGATGTTGATGAAGAACATGGAATAGATTATGGACTGTCAGAAGAATGAACACATCTTTCTTTGAAGAAGTACAACCAGAATGCTCCTTAAAAGGAGGATGATAACATTTTGTCTAACTTACTTTGGACATGTTAAAAGGAGGGACCAGTCTCAGGAGAAGGACGTCATTCTTGGTAAAGTAGAGGGTCACTAAAAAGAGGAAGACCCTCAATGAGATGGAATGACAGAGTCACCATGACAAAGGACTCGAGTATAGCAGTGATTGTGAGGATGGTGCGACACTGGGCAATATGTTTTCCATTATACAGAGGGCTGCTGTGCATTGGATCCAACTTGAGAGCATCTAACAACAATAGTAACAATGCATACCAGAAACAAATTGTTTTGTGTGCATTGTCAGATGTACTCCCCAAATAGTAATATACTCCAAATTAAAAAAAGCCAAACTACTAAATATATATTTATAACATATATGGCAGGCATAATTTTTCCAAATAGATTTTACCATTCCATCATTAAAAGCTTTCATCACAAATAAATAATGGGCAAAAGAACTAATAGTAAGAAACATTTTCCTTTTGTAAGGAATTAAGCGTATGAGAAGATATTTGTATGTATCACAGTTAAAGACCCTGAAATTAAAAATCCAACTAAATATATTTTATACCCATTGGATTAGTAAAGTGATTTTTTTGAAAAACTTTTGTTTACATAACATGCTGGAAAATGTGAAAAAACACCAACAACATACATTTTTGGTAGACATGTAAGCGAGTGTAATCTCTTAGGGGGTATCTGTCAATACCTATAATTTTACTACTATGTCTGCGACTGATTAAATTTCTGTAGAAACACTCACATGAACAAAGGCAATCATTGTAGCCCTTTCCATGGTACAAAAGATCAGAAACAAATGTCCGTCAAAAGGTATTTTAATAAATCAGGCACAACATTTTTATGCAACCATTAATAAAAATTAAGCAGATATATGTGCAAAGAAAGGTCTTTTAAATTAACTGTGTTTAGAAGGCTGCAAAAATAATCATAAATATTTGTTGTCAGGCTCTGGGGAGAGAAATTGTATTGTAGGCATCAGGGGTGGAGGAGAAGGTACTTTTGAAATGTGTTTGTTGTTAATATTTGGAAATATGTCTACATCATGGTTTGCAAAAGAAGAAATATTTTTAAAGTCTTTTCAAAGGACATAGTCTGATTAAGTTATTTACACTAGTATACCACTGAGCCCTCAGAGTGTCTTGTGATGTAGGCAGGAGGGATCACACCATTCTTAGGGCAACACAAAATACCAGGAGTTGGAGGATGTCAGTGACTTGGCTATGGTGGCAATTGTGAACTCAGTGCTCTTTAACCACCACATTCTTAGGGCAACACTAAGCACCAGGAGTTTGAGGAAGACAGTGACTCGGCTATGGTAGCAATTGTGAAGTTAATGCTCTTTAACCACCATATGCACCAGCACATGGCCAAGGAACCCAAGGCTCACTTGAATTCTATGAAATTTTCCAAATGCACTCTGTTTTCAAACATTTCAACACAGAGAATTAAAAATTGTTTGCAGTTTCCATCAACTGGGTAATATATGTGTGTATGTGTGTATGTGTTTACCATATATATGGTATGCATATGTAGTTATATGTTATATATATAATGGAATATGTTTGTGTATATCTATGCATACATCAACACATACACACACATGTTGTTATTGTTGTTTTGTGTCTTCAATTTGTTTCTGAATCATAAGTCTATTTTCATTTAATCGATTTTGACTCATAATGACACTATAGGACAGAGTTAAAGTCCCCCATTGGGTTCCCTAGGCTTTAATATTCATGGAAACAAATCATTGGGTTTTTTTCTACCACAGAGCAGCTGTATGAGTTCATACTACTAACCTTTCAGTTAGCAGTCAAACACTTAATCATGTACTACTAGAGCTATTTACATGTGTGTGTTTATGTATGTGCGTGTGTGTGTATACATATATTGTTATTGTTATGGTCCGTCAAGTCAGACCTGACTCCTTGATTTCTGAGACAGTATCACTACAGAAGTAGATTGCCCAACCTTCCTTCTGAGGTGTGGCCGGTGGGTTTGAACTGCCAGCCTTCTGCTTAGCAGTCAGACACATTTATAAGTTGTTGTGTTGTCTTTTACCATTTGGTTGATTCCTCTTCACAGTGACTCCATGAGTACAGATGATAGCAGTGCCCCAAAGATTTTTCAAGGTTGTGACCTTTCAGAAGTATATCATCTGGACTGTCTTCTGAGATGCCTCTGGATGGGTTCCAATCATCGGCCTGTGGGTGAGTAGACAAACACTTAGTCCTTTTTACCATCCATGGATACATAGAAATATGCACACACATATATGTGTAAATATGTAGAATCACATATACTCTCATATATATGTACATATATGCATACATCTATGTATAAGTAATGCATATGTATATGTATATGTACAAGTATACATATATATATGGTATATATGTGTATATATACATATACATATATGTGTATATGATTAGTTATACATATATGTATGTTTGTATGTTGTTGTTGTTATGTGCCATCGAGTCGGCCCCTACTCCTAGCGACCCCTCCTTGGGTTTCTGAGGCAGTTATCACTACGGAAGTAGGATTGCCCAACCTTCCTTCTGAGGAGTGGCTGGTGGGTTTGAACCGCCAGCCTCCTGGTTAGCAGTCAAGTGCCTTAGCCACTATGCTACCAGAGCTCCTTATGTATGTATATACATATATAAATGTGGGTATATGTGATTATACATATTTACATATATACATGTATTTGTATGTGCCCCTGGATGGTAAAAAGGACTGTTTGTCTACTAACCAAAAGGCTGGTGGTTGGAACCCACCCAGAGGCCTCTCAGAAGACAGTGCAGATGATTTATTTCTGAAAGGTCACAGCCTTGAAAAATCTATGGAGCACCATTGTCATCTGTACTCATGGATTCACCATTATTAGGAATCAAACAATGGCAAAAGGCAACAGCCACAACTTATAAATGCACACACATACACATAACACACACATATGCACAAACAGACACACATGTATTTCAAAACCCAATAATTGATGTACTTTAGAATGATATGTAATATGGATGACATACATTAAAATAAAGCAACATAAGAATAAGAACTTTTGTGTGGTCACAACTGAATTTCGACAGAGAAGAGAATTAGGTGCCTTATAAATAGTTGTTGAATGAGGAAAAAAAATTAAGGGAGATTTCCAATAGATACAATTCTACAGAGTTCCACCTCATTTTGGAGCCACTTGCCTTGAGGAGATGCAAAGCTTGTAGCTGACCCTAAGCATTGCAAAATCATCATCTTCATAAAGCTTTCTGGAAATCTCAAACAGAAAATATTTCTATTTGTCCATCATCCCCTTCAATGAGGTCATTTTTGTTATTGGTAACATTCACTGTTTTATTAAGTTCTATTAAATACTTATTATTATTATTATTTTAAATTATCAATCAAATAAACAATAATATGTCAGATCATCTTTATTTCCAACTCTACTTTAGGTGATATATAACCCCTAGAAAAGTCCCAATACTTTCTATCTTTCCATGATGTCTCATATATATCACCTAATTATGGTGATGACATTGAACAGATTAGATATCTCCAAGTACTAAACAGAACTAAATTATTCTCCAATAAAAGTCTTACCAGCCTTTATGTAAAAGATAAGATGTTCACTTGCTCTCTTTTCTTCCCAGGGAAATTTGGAAGCCATATACTCAAATGACAATAATAATAAAGTGAGTCTAAAATTCTTTTTGATATCACAAAGACACTTAAATTCTCATCTGTGTACAAGAAGGCAATCTATACTGGTCATAGTTTCATCCCACATGCTTGGAAGTCCATCCCCACACAAGATTTTGACTGTGAAATGCCTCTCTTTTGCCTTCCCTGGAGAAATATTTAACATGAATGATGCAAAAATATAGGCGTCTGGGGAAGACCATTCCCTAAAGTGTCCTTTCCTCCCAATTAAGGAACATGAGCCACATATGACAAAGAACAAATCATCAGTTTGTCTTCTTAGAGAAGACTTATTGGAGAAAGAAGATGTGGTCTATTCTTGAAATTAAATGTATTGATTTGGGTGATAAGTAGTGTGTTTTTTAAAAAACTTTTTATTGTGATTTGGATGAAATTTTACAGAGCAAATTGGTACCCCTTTCAAGATTTCATACACATTTTCTTTCAAAACATTGATTGCAAATCCCTGCAAGTAAAAACACTCTTCCCAGTTCCACTGAATATGGTTATTTTTGTCCTTTTTCCTATCCATTCCTAACTTCTGAATTTTATCCCTGAGAAATGGTACCCTTCTTATTCCTTAGGGTTGAATGTTCTCAGGAGTGGGTACCTTCCTGGTGTTATTGTTCACCTCATGTCTATTTAGCTGAAAATTGAAATATAGGATTGAGTTCAGTTCCAGGCTTACAGGGTGACTACAGTCCATAGTCTTGGAGTTTCCACTAGTCTCTTTCAGACCAGGAAGCTTGGTCTTTTTTTATTACTTTGAGTTTTCTTCCACATTTTCTCCCTCTCTGTCCTGGATCTCCCAATGTGTTTTTTCATCGTGTTTGGCAGTGGTAGCTTGGCATGATCAAGTTTTCTGGTCTCATGGCTGTGGGGGCAGAGTTTCGTGGGGGCAGAGTTTCATGTGGTCCACTAGTACCTTGGGCTAATTTTTTTCATGTGTCTTTGACTTTCTTCACTATGGATGAGGAGAGAGCAATAGTTGCACCATAATTGCCTCTTCCAAGATTTAAGACCTTAGTCATTACTCACTAAAGTAGAATGTAGAACAATGTACTTGTGGACTATGTTATGCCAATTGACCTTGATATGCCCTGTGCCTAGGGTCCTGAGCTCACAGGGCCAGTGAGTCACTCCCTTGTGGTATTTGAATAAGGCTAAGAAGTTTTCATAATGCCACCAGAGTTCCTTAAAATGGTGGTCATCAACAGTACATTTCTTGGTTTCCAATATCATTCTCAAATAAAAATAACCAGAAATTCTTGGAGGAATGGCTGCTCATTACAGTGTTGGGGCATGAAAATACTGCAAGAAATGATTAACATTGTAGTGCAACAAAGTACTGAAGTGCTCAAACACATACATATGCACATAATGATGACAAAATATCAAAGAGTGAATAGATACAGGGGTAACTGAAAGAGCTCCCAATGATCAACAATAGAAAAATTTGTGTAAGAAAATAAATGATACAGTACTGGAATACAGCCCAAGTACAAAAATAAACATCCATGAGTCTGTATTTACAAAAGTAGTGAATGAATGAATAAAGAGGGAGAAAAGGCATATTTCCAGTAGAGTTCTAAGAGATTTATGTAGATACTCCATCCTTAACAAAGTAAAGCATAATTCTCCATCTCTAAGTGGAAGCTGTTTATTGTGACTTCCTACTAAATAGCAGAGTAGGGGGAAAGAGATAAGAGTCACTTTACAGTAGAAAAACCTGACAAATGCTACCTCTGTCAGGTGATCAAGTTTAACTTGATTTAAGTTTTTTGGTTAAAACCAGAAAAGACAAACTCACTGCCACTGAGTCAGTTGTGACTCATAGAAGCCCCCATATGGTTTCCAAGGCTGTAAATCTTTAAGGAAGAAGACTGCTTCATCTTTGTCCCTCAGAGCTGCTGGTGGGTTCTAGTTACCACTCTTTTGCTTGGCAGAGAAACCCCTTAACCACTGCATCACCAGAACTCCTTCAACAGACTTAGCTCATGTTTATAGTATGCACCCTTGGTATGATGTTAGAATAATGAGATTGTACCTGATGACTTTTCTCCAAAATTTGTAATCTTGCTTCTGTTTTAGTTAGTGATCTCTAGAGAAACAGAACCAGTGGTACATATACATATACACATCTATACACTTAACATGCCATATGAATACACATACACTCAATTATATATATGTATATAAAGATAGATAAATTTACTTCCAGCTAATAATTAATGTGATTTTGGTCCTGGAAAATCCAAAATCTATGTATGCAACAAGTAGGAGATTACTATTGATTCTCAGTATTGTGTTGTTGTCATCAGGTGCCATAAATTTGGTTCCTACTCATACTTACCATATGTCATAGCTATTAAATCCAAAATTCATAAGTGAGGAGGCAGTCCGGAGATTTCTACAGGCTTGAATCCCTATATCAGTTGTTTCAGGTAACAGAAAAAGTGAAGAGTGTGGAGAGAACATTACTACTATTACCAGTCACTGCCATCAATTTATTTCCAACTCATAGTGACCCCTATTGGGTGTCCAAGGCTATAAATCTTTATGGAAATATATAACCCTACCTTCCTTCCATGCAGTGGTTTGTGGGTTTGAATCACTGGCCTTCTAGTCAGGAGTCAAGTGTTTTATCCACTATCCCACAAAAGCGCCTTGGAGAGATCATTAGTTTCATCAAATTACTTACTTATAATCTGAAGGCTGAGCAAACTCTCAGGAAATTCCATTTCCAAATTATTGATTGACTAAATTACACTAGGGAGGACCTTTAATATCACATTGTGAAACAGCAACTAATCTCATATTTGGCCAAATTACTCAGATGACAGTCTAACCGAGAAGACACATACTATTAACTATCACACAAACCATGAGAAAAGTAACCATTCTCCAATTGAAGGTTATTATACCAAAATACTGACCACTTCTCTTTAAAACTGTTGTTGTTTCTATGTACCGTCAAGTCAGACCCAACTCATAGTGACTCCTCCTTGGGTTTCTGAGGTGGTGTCACTATGTGACCAGGTTGCCCAACCTTCTTTCCAAGGAGTGGCTGGTGGGTTTGAACTGCCAGCCTTCTGGTTCACAGTCAAGTGCCCTGGGCATTAGGCTAAGGTCATTTAAAACCAAAGAAAAGCTAAGGAAACATCACTCTTCAGAGTTGCCTAAGGAAAATGGATAATTAGATGTAATGTGGTATCATGAGTGGAATTCTAGGATGGGAAATAGAATATAGGTAAAAACTAAGGAAATTTGATTAAATATGAATTTCATTTACTTATGCTAATGTATCATGATTGTTTTATTAGTTATAGCAAATGTAACACAATGTAATATGATAATAATAGATAAACTGAGCTTGGTGTTTCTAGGCACTCTGCAACTATTCTGTTTATCTATTTTAAAAGAAAAGTTAATTTTGAAATGAAAGTTCAGACAAGGAGCATCCATGCTATAATTCAGTTCAATTAATTGAATATTGTTGTTGTTAAGTGCTTCCAGGAAGTATGACTCATAGGGACCCCATGCCCAACACAATGAAACACTGTTCTATCTTCCACCATCCTTTCAATCATTACCATGTTTGAGCCCATTGTTATAGCCAGGGTGTCAATTAATCTCCTGGAGGTCTCCTTCCTTTTTGTTGACCCTCTACTTAACCTAATATGATGCCCTGATCCAGGGATTATCCCTTCTGTTAGGATGTCTAAATTATGTGAGAGGAATACAGAATGAGTGTTAGTTATAAAGAAGATTGTAATCTAAATGTGGGGATGTACTTCCACATCATTCAAAAAGACTGTCTTGTGAGAAGTTCTGGTAAGGTGGTGGAATAGGCAGACAGAAGTCACAGACCCTCTTCAACAAAGAGAAGGGGAAACAATTGACACAGATACAGAATATAATCCTGGAGGCCTGAGCTTTGAAGGGAAGGCTATAGAAGTGGACTAAACTTCAACTAGTAGAAGAACTTGCATGAAAACAACAAAAAAGGACACACATGGAGCTGTGGTATGACAGCAATGCTGACGTCATTGACAGCTTGGTTATTGGCCAGTGATGTAGGGACCTAAGAATTAACCTAAAGATCAGACCTGCTAGCCAGGGATTGAACGGAGTACTGCACTGGTTGCTGGTGAATAAAAGGAGAAGCAGCAAAGAGGAAGGTAAGGTGAGCTGTGGACTATTTCCTGTCCAGAGGGCACAGCCATATTGAATGTTTACAAGCAGTTGGACAATTTTGGATATTTAAAATGACAGTGTACTCCCAGATTCCACAGACTTAAGAATAGACTCCACTTGCCAGGAACTCCAAGGACATTCTGATGCAAAAGACTGAAAGGTTCCAGTTTTCAGCTTTTTCTTTCTCCCCTGGTTCCCATTTATTCCCGATTCCTATATTCTTCGTTCTTTTTTTTTTTTCCTTTCTCTTGGTTAGTCCTGTTCCTTTTTTTTTTTGTATTTTTTACATTTTTATGTTCATTAGTCTCCTACTTCCTACTCTACTCTCTTATTTTCTCTTATTGTCTTCTCCTCGGATATTGCAGGTTTTTGGTTTTTTTTTTTTTTTTTTTCCTTTTTTGGTTACCATTCCTGTGTGTTTACAGAGTGTTTTTTTCCCCCCACTTGCTTTTACTTTTCGATGGTTATGAAATTGTTTTTTGTCTGAGTGGGAGACAACAACAATGCCCATAAAACACAGCTACAAATGCACCTCCCACAGCTTCACTTACTGAGAGTCACCACTTCCTTGTCCACCAACTGGCCAATAATAAATGACCACCAAAAAGAGCCTGACTTGCCCTTAACTGTTCTTCACAAACAAATAACAGAGATCTAATACAACAACATCATAAAGTCTTGGAGACAACAGATCATAACAGTCCACACAAAAAAGCAAGACAAAGTGGTAAAAACAAGGGAGGAGGATACAGACCCAGAACACATCCCTGAGGAAGAGGCAGCATGGTAAGTCCCTGATTCAAAAGAATTATATTTAGGTATATTCAAAAGATAGAGAGACAGATCAAAGAAAACACTAACAAAATTAAAGAAAACATAGAAAAAACTGTAAAACAATTTCAGAAGAAAATACAAGAACAAAATGACAAAATAAATGAAAAATTAGAAATGACAAAAAAATCTAGAGTTAGAAATCCAGATTAATACTAAATTTTCAGAAATAGTTAACAATTGAACAGGCAAAGGAGTAGAATTGAATCAGTGGAAGACAGAATTAATGAGATTGAAGACAAATATCTGAACACTTCTTTAGGAAGGGGTCAATCAGAAGGAAGAAAAAAAAAAAAAAAAAAGATCAAAACAAAAGGAATAACTCACATGTAATCAGAATTCCAGAACAAGAAGAGAAAAATAACACCACAGAGAAAATTTCCAAAATTTATTTGAAGAGAACTTACCTGATATGATGAAAGATGAGAATTTATCCATCAAAGAAGTACAGTGAGCCCCAAACAAGATAGACACCTGCAAAAAATCAACAAGATGTGTCATCATCAAACTCTTCAAAATCAAAGACAAAGAAAGATTCTGAAAGCAGCATAGGGAAAATGAAAAGTTACTTACAAAAGACAACCAATAAAAATAAACTCTGATTTCTCATCAGAAACCATGCAAGTGAGAAGGCAATGAGATGCATATATAAAACACTGAAAGAGACAAATTTCCAACCAAGAATTATATACCCTGCAAAATTGTCACTCAAATATGATGGTGAAGTTAGGAGATTTGCAGATAAGCAAAAATTAAGGGAATTTGTTAACACCAGACCAACCTTACAAGAGATACTAAAGGGATTCCTTTGAATAGAGAACCAATAATAGCAAGCAATAACCAACCTCTGATATGCAAAATGACATGATCCAGAATCCAACACAGCTTTGGATGTGTCCAAAGTAAAATAAGCTTACAAGATTTTAAACAGGGAACCAGAGACATCAGTTTGCAAATGAGGACAACTACAAACCAAAAACAGGGGGAAAATAGTATAGTTACAGGACTTCTAAAAGGTGGAGAAGTCAAGAGAGCTGCAGGATAGAATGGACTGTTCTAAACTCAGGGAGAAAATTATAAATTGCAGGGAAACCTCAAAGAAAAATGATAAACTTTCACAACACAATAAAAAAGAAGACAAGCATAAATATCTAGCAAATATTAAAACAATAGCAGCAAAGGAAATAATAACATGATTGATAAACATAATGAGCCCAACACATAAAATATATGGAACAGAGGAACCAGGAGCACCATAAAAAAACACATAACAAAATGACAGCAACCAATTCATACTTGTTGATAATTACATTGAATGTTAGTGAATTAAATGCACCATTCAAGAGATGGAGAGTTGCAGACTGGATAACAAAACATAATCCATCAATATACTGTCTATAAGATACAAACTTTAGAGACAAAGACTAAAATAGACTGGAAATCAAAGTTGGAAAAAGATATATCAAGCAAATGATAGCCAAAAAAAGAGCAGGAGTGGCAATATTAATTTCTGATCAAATTGACAAGACAAAAACCACCACAGGACACAAGGATGGAAATTATATAATGACTAAAGGATCAATTGATCAAGAAACTATAAGCATAATAAATATTTATGAACATAATGAAAGAGCCTCAATATTCATAAATTAGACTTTAAAAGATTTGTAAAGGCAAATAGATGACTCCATAGTCATAGTGGAAAACTTTAAAACACCAGTTTCAATGAAAGATAGAAAACCTGGAAAGAAACTCAACAAAGATGCAGAAGAGCTGAACAATACAATCAACCAACTTCACCTTATGGACACCTACAGAGCATTCACCCAACAACAACATAATACACATTCTTCTCCAGTGCACATGGAACATTTTCCATGATAGACCATATGTCAGGACATAAAGCAAGGCTTAATAAATTTAAAAACATTGAAATACTGCAAAGTATCTTCTAAGATCACAATGCTATAAAATTAGAAATCAACTATAGGAAGATCAATTGGAAAAGAGCAAACACATGGAAACTGAACAACATTTTGTTTAAGAAAGACTGGGTAAGAGAAGAAATAAAAAATGAAATTAAAAAATTCCTTGAATCAAATGAGAATGAAAGCACAACATACCAAAATCCTTGGACAGAGCAAAAGCATTGATCAGAGCCAATTTATAGCAATAAATGCACATATCATAAAAGAAGAAAAAACAAAATCAACACTTTAAACTAACATCTACAACAATAAGGACAGGAATCGCAAGAAAATCCTAGTTACCAGAAGAAATGAAACAATAAAGATTTGAGTGGAAATCAATGAGAAAGAAATAGAAAGACAATAGAAAAAATCAACAAGGCTACAAGTTGCTTTTTGAAAAGATTAATAAAATCGACAACCCACTGGCAAATTTAACACAGGAAAAGAGGGAGAGAATACAAAAAAAAAAAAAAAAAATCCAAGAAAAAAAATGGGAGACATCACAACAGAACCAACTTAAATAAAAAGGATAATATCAGGATACTATGAAGAATTGTACTCCAACAAAGTTGATAATCTGGAAGAAATGTACAGATTTCTAGAAACACACCACTTACCTAAAATAGCACAGACTGAGGTGAAAACATTGAATAGAACCATAACAAAAGAAGAAAGTTAACAGGTTATAAAAAAAAATTACCAACAAAAAAAAGTCCTGGCTCAGATGGTTTCACTGGAGAATGCTACCAAACATTCAGAGAACAGATACCAATCCTACTCAAACTATTCCAAAGCATACAAAAGGATGGAATCCTCTCTAATTCATTTTATGAAGAAGGATAACTTTGACACCAAAACCAGGCAAAGACATCACTCAAAAGGAAAACGATAAACCAATACCCCTCATGAATATAGATGCAAAAATCTTCAACAAAATCTTACCCAATAGACTCCAAAAATGTATGCAAAAAATAACTCATTATCAGCAAGTGGGGTTCATATCAGTTATGCAGGGAAGGTTCAACATTAGAAAAACAATCAATGTCATCCACCACATAAATAAAACAGAGAAGAACCACGTGATCATATTAATTGATGCAGAAAAGGCATTTGATAATATCCAACACCCATTCCTGATAAAAACTCTCAGCAAAATAGGAATAGAAGGCACATTCCTCAACATAATAAAGGGCATCTATGCAAAACCAACAGCCAACATTTTTCTCAATGGAGAAAGACTATTCCCCTTGCAAACAGGAACCAAATAAGGATGTCCTCTATCACTACTTCTACTCAACATTGTATTGGAGTCCACACCAGGGAAATAAGGGAAGAAAAGGAAATCAAAGGCATCCAAATTGGTAAGGAACAAGTCAAACTATCCCTATTTGCTGATGATATGATCCTATACCTAGAAATCCCAAGAGACTCATTCAAAAATCTACTGGAACTAACTGAGAGATTTAGTATCATGTCAGGACACAAGATCAACACCCCAAAATCAGTTGGATTCTTCTACACTAGCAAAGAGATTGCTGAAAAAGAAATAAGGAAATCAATACCACATACAATAGTTACAAAAAATAAATAAATAAATAAAATACTTGGGAATAAATCTTACCAGGGACACAAAAAACCTAGGCAAAGAAAACTATAAAATCCTACTTCAAGAAGCTGTAAAAGATCTATATAAAAGGAAGGTCATGCCATGTTTGTGAATAGGAAGATTAAATATTGTAAAACTCAGTTCTACCCAAAGCAGTCTATACATTCAATGCAATACCAATTCAGATCTCATCAACATTTTTAAGGATATGGAAAAAAATATAAAAATAAAAACAATCACTAACTTTATATGGAAAAGAAAGAGAACTAGGATAAGCAAAGCAATGTTGAAGAAGAACAAAGTAGGAGGGCTCACACTGCTGGATCTCAAAACCTGATACACAGCCAAGTAGTCAGAACTTCCTGGTATTGGTATAATGACAGGCGCATAGACCAATGGAATAGAATTGAGAACCCAGAAATAAATCCACTGACCTATGGTCACCTGATCTTTGAAAAAGGGCTGAAATCCAGTAAATGGGGAAGAGAATGCTTGTTTAATAAATGGTGCTAGCAAAACTGGATATCCATTTGCAAAAAATGAAATAAGATCCGTACCTCCCACCATACAAAAAACTAACTCCAGATAGATCAAAGACTTAAATGTCAAACCTCAAACTATAAAGTTCCTCACAGAAAAACTAGGGACAAATTTAGGGGCCCTTATATATGGCATAAATAGATTATCAAGCATAACTCAAAATGCACAAACAGCAGAAGAGAAACTAGATGAATGGGATCTTATAAAAATCAAATCTTTATGTGCCTCCAAATATTTCTCCATAAGAGTCAAAAGAGAATCTACAGATTGGGAAAAAATATTCAGCAATGACATATTTGACAAGGAACTTATCTCTCGAATTTATGAAAACAACTCCAACACCTCCACAACAAAAAGACAAATAATCCCATTTTAAAAGGGCATAAGACATGAATACACACTTCACCAAAGAGGATATTCAGACAGCCAACAAACATATGAAGAAATACTCATGATCATTAGCCATTAGAGAGATGCAAATAAAAACAACAATGAGATACCATCTTGCACTAGCACTAGTAGCAAAGTCCAACAAGACAGAAAATAACAAATGCTGGCGAGGATGTAGAGAGATTTAGAAACCATTTGACCCAGCCATTCCATTACTAGATGTGTATCCTAAAGAAATGAGAGCCAGGAGAAGAATTGATATATGCACACCTATGTTCACTGCAGCACTATTTACAATAGCCAAAAGATGGAAACAACCTAGGTGTCCATCAACTGAGGAATGGATAACCAAACTTGGGTACATAAACACAATGGAACACTATGGCAACCCTAAAGAATAATGTAGAATCTACAAAATACCACATAATGTGGATGAACTTGGAGGACATTATGCTGAGTGAAATAAGTCAATCACAGAAGGACAAATATTGTATTAGTTCATTATTGTAAAAAGTCAAGGAAAGGTTTATATATAGATGAAAATTTTCTTTGTTGTTTACCAGGGGTGGGAGGGGAGGGGAAGGAACACTGTTACATGGGTAGAGACAAGTATTGCTTTGGGTGAAGAGAAAGGCAATGTACCAAATGTGAATGATTAACATGGTGGCATTGGGGAAGAGGCAGACATAGAGAGGTGCATGGAAAGGAAAGACAACAAAAATGAACCCTTCTGCACATACAGTACTGCATTGTCAGTGAAGGCAACATGGATATGCTGGTGGATAGATGGGTGGACAGGCTGAACTATTAGGTATGTCTGTGCAGGGAGGAGTGTGCTCAAGACCATGTATAGGGTGGGCAGACAATGTTTATACAAGTATATTGCTATGTTCTGTAGGAATTCCCAGGTATATAGTAGAGTTGAAAAGGAAGAAGGTTATAGTCACTTCTTGGCCATAGCTGGCTACCCAGAGTGAGTGAGTAGTTGAAACTGTGGGCTCAGGACCATAGTTGCAGGGAACATTAAGGTCAATTAGCATAACATAGTACACAAAATATTTTTCCACATCCTACTTTGGCAAGTAGCAACTGGCACCTTTAAAGCTTGGAAGCAGCCATCTAGATGCAATGATTGGTCTCTCCTCATCCAGAGCAAAGAAGAATGAAGAAAACCAAAGATGCATGGAAACAGTTAGTCCAAGCAACTGCTACACCATGTGATCCTCAGCCTATCTGACTATGGGACCAGAAGAACTAGATGGTGCTGGCTACCACTGTCAAACACTAGGCCGGGGATCTATGTAGGAGATCCGGGATAGAGTGGGAGAACACTGTGGAACAAAACTCAAAATCATTTGAAAAAAAACAAAAAAAGAGAGGGAGGGGACCAGGTTTGCTGGTCTGATAGAGCCTGATGGAACACCTGAGACTCTGTCCCCTAGTTGCCCTTCAGGTGTGGAATTGAACCCACTCCTGTGGCTTCCCACCAAACAAAAACAGACCTATGGGCTGAACATTAACATTAGATAAACACATTCCTTGGAGAGAACAATCATGGGAGAGTAGAAGGCCTGTGTATGCACACGGAGACAGCTCAGAGAGCAGGAGTGCATAGAGGGAAGGTCACAGGGAAGAGGTAACTATGGGGAGGAAGTGGGAGGGGAGTTGCTGAATTGTGGGAAATTGCAGTCAATGTCATGAGACAAAGTGTATGTGAGCTGCTGTATGGAAAGTAAATTTGCTCTTAAACATTTTCCCAAATCACACACACACGCACACACAAAAGGTGATGGCAATCTTGTAAAGAAGAGAATATTCATTCTAACTTTTTCTCTTTATTGTTAAAAACATTGGCAAAGGAAAGGAGGAACACACCTGGAATTATGGAAGATTTATCATGCAACACTATAACAGAATCTTGACACATTAACAATAAATCTGCTCTGTAACTCAAATATTATTTCATTTAGTATATAATTAAAAATGAAATGTAGATTTTAAGCAATTTATAAGTAGCTTGAGAACAACAATGGAATTTGGATTCATATTTTGAAAAGACAGCCCCCTGATTTTATTCTATTTCATTTCCAGTAATGCTAATCATAGTATCATATGCATTACCTTCCTGTAAGGGACATGAGTCTCTCTGGAATTCAAAGATGAAAAATTGGTGATTTAATCCCAGGAAGTAGTGAAAAGCATTCAGTGTATTCAGTAAATTTGCTTGATCAAAACATGGTGGACTTAGGTATATTAATAAAGATTGTATTTACCTTGTTGACTGAATCACAGTGAAGTCACCTATTCACCAAAAGTAGCTTTGTTTTAATTCAGTTTCTTTAGCTTTTTCTTAGTCATTTCACATGAACGGGGACTGTGGCTATAGATTTCAGGGATATGTTAGAGTAAACTAAGGGCTGCATGCTTATATGCTACTATAATTAAAACGTGCTTGGATGCCCATGTCTTTATTGTTTAGGCAATCAAAATGAGTCCTATAGAAAGGAAATTTCTGTTTGCCATTTTTTCCCAAGACAAGAGGATTAAAACATGTTTTATCTTTTTAGTTCATGTTTTTATTCTTTCTGCACCATCTTCCTATTCCAACATTTCTAGGTTTAGTTTTCACAAGAATCTGTGTTTTGAGAGGATTTATATCAGCATAATTAGATCCTTGCTAGTTTTCTTTTGCACTTTTTTTTTTTTTTCATAGAACATGTGATAGGAGCTCTGGTAGCATAGTGGCTAAAGCACTTGACTGCTAACCAGAAGGCTGGCGGTTCAAACCCACCAGCCACTCCTCGGAAGGAAGGTTGGGCA
>NW_006922237.1:608690-613913 GCF_000298275.1 Orycteropus afer afer
AAAGCCAGATGAATTATGGGAAGATATCAAGGACATTATCCATGAAGAAAGCAAGAGATCACTAAAAAGACAAGAAAAGAAGAGAAGACCAAAGTGGATGACAGAAGAGACTCTGAAGTGATTGTCATAGCAGCACCAAAATCATATACGTCTATGCAGGTCAGTTTCTGCATAGGGTAGTCATCCCAAGAGTAGTGATCCATCTCATTGGGTCCACAGAAATGAAGCTCGACCACAAAAGCCATCTGGAAAACAAGATTGTAAGAACTCACATACTCAGGTCCCCAGCAATATTTTATTGCATCTGTCCTGTTCATGATGGATATATAATGTAGGCATTTACAGGTAGCCACATAACAATCATAGACCTACACTTTGAGTTCTTATTTCCACTGATTTTTCTTTTTTGACTTAATGAGCTACATCCTTGTCTTCTTGCAAAGTGTATGGGGCAATGTAAACTTGTTTTTTTTCTTTCCTTTGTCCTATTCTCCCATCATCTATTCCAACAAAGTTAAATCTGACAACAAATAATATGGCCTCAGTCATTATCTTACAAGTCATTTATTTTATTGATCTATTTCTACACATCTAGGTTACTTTTGTTACTGATCCATATTTGGACTGTAATGCCTATCTGTTTCACTTTGCCCTTCATGTCATATTTCCTCCTGTTTTCTCTAATATTAATCTAAGCTAAATATATGTTTCCTACTATTGGTGGAAATGTATATAAACGCAAACTCAGAAGGGTTTTCTGAATTGCTCTGTGTTGAATTTTAGCATTTGGGGGTCTCCAGAGAAACAGTGTTTAAGCCAGTGTAATGGGAAGGTAGACAGTAAAGTTAGAGCCAGAAAATACCCAGAAACACCAGGGCCTTTACGCTGGGTTGCAAATTATTGCCATACAGCAAAGATCTGTTTAGAAATACAGTAGGGGATATAATTTTCTTGAGCTTCAAAGGCATACTAATTTTTTGTAATTTATTTTATTTTTTGTTGTGGATAATATTTACAGGAGAATTTGCACCACAACAACAGCAACACCAATTTCTGTATGTACAATTCAAAGACATTGATTGCATTCTTTGAGTTGTAAAACTATTGTCAACATCTTTTTCCTAATTACTCCTCCCTCATCAAAGTAAATTCACTACCCCTGATGGTTCCTATCCAATATTTTATTGTGATTTGGGTGCAAATTTAAAAAGCAGATTTGTTTTACCCTCTACAGTTCATGCATGTTCGATTTCACAGCCTGATTACAATCCCCAACCATAAAAGCTCTCCTCCCCTCTCCTCCCCGTGACTACCCTTCCCTGTGCCCTTCTTATATTTTCAACTGGTATTTTCTGTTTGAGCCCACATACACAGGTGAACAACAGTAATTCCTGCATTGTCACATGAGATTATATTCTGCTCTTCCAAATGACATGCCCTTCAAAAATAGGCATAAGACAGATGATCCATAGGATTAAATATGTGTGTTGTAGTTTACAGGATTGTCTAAATTCTACCCCTCCTTGGGTGTCTGAGGTGGTCTCACTATGGAAGTAGATCACCCAATCTTCCTTTCAAGGAGTGGCTTAAGAGTTTGAACTGCCAGCTTTCTGGTTAGCAGTCAAATGCTTTAGGCCCTGTGCTACCAGAGTTCCTATCAATCAGTATATTGAAAAAAAAGAAGAAGGCTCCAATTCAGAACATCAGAACATAGAATTTCAAAGGCTATCTTTTGATAAAATAGAATGGATGGTCTTGATTCACCAAGCTCATTTGACTTGGAGGTGTCAGAGGAATGGGGACACAAAATCGGGAATCTATATAGGCAGAATTAAAGATCATAGAGAATTAGTTGCACTGTGTACACAGTTTTCACAAGTATTCATGGCTGTCATTGTATAAATATCTTCTTTATCAAAACAAAGGTACAGTTCATGGTCAACTATGCCAGAATTGAGCTCTGAAGAAAATATTGAGTCAGGATACTGTAGCTTTGTCCATAACTAGCTGAATTATGTTGTTGTTGTTATGTGCCTTGGAGTTGACCTGACTCATAGCAACCCCTCCTTGGGTTTCCAAGGCGGTATCACTATGGAAGTAGATTGCCCAACCTACTGACACTATATCTAGCTCTGACACAAAAATAATCTAGCCATTAATCTTGCCTAGAAAACCTGCCATCTCGTAAACGATTAGATGTTACACAATAATTACAAACTATAAATTTGATGTCTTTACTGATTTAGTCACATTACTGAGTATATTATCATACCCTCATTTAATCATTTGATATCTGAGGTAATTTGGAAAATCCATAACTTTTTCATGGCATTTTTCACTTCTGCATTCCTTAGTGTGTAGATGAGTGGGTTGAGAAAGGGTGTTCCAATGGTATAAAAAACAGCCACCATCTTGTCCATGGAGAAAGTCGTTGGTGGACGAGTATACATGAATATAGCCGGACCAAAGAATATGATAACTACAAAGATGTGAGAGGTACAAGTGGAAAGGGCTTTTCTCCTCCCTTCTGCACTGTGGTTTCTCAGTGAACGCAAGATAATAAAGTACGAGATCATCAGAAGCACAAAACCACTCAAGCAAATGGCTCCACTATTGGACACCAACAGTAGGTTGATCACATAAGTGTCCATACAGGCAAGTTGTAACAAGGGTTGCAAATCACAGCAGTAATGATCAATCAAATTGGGTCCACAGAAGGGCAGTTTCAAGGCCAGGAAAATCTGAGTTATAGAATGAATAAAAGACCCAATCCAGGCCAGAATAATCAAGGTGGTGCACACCTGTCGTCTCATGATGGTTGGGTAACGCAAGGGTTTACAGATGGCCACATAGCGATCAAAAGCCATGAGGATGAGAACAAAGACTTCCATAGCACCAAATAAATGCAGCACAAAGACTTGTATCATGCACTCATTGTAGGATATGACTTTCTTTGCAGAGATAGCATCCACAATTAGCCTAGGGGCTGTGGAAGTTGAAAAGCCAGTATCAGCAAAAGACAAATAAAATAGGAAGAAGTACATAGGACTCCCAAGAGCACGGCTGAACTTGATGGTCACAATAATGAGCAAATTTCCCACCACGGTTCCAGTGTAGAAAATTAAGGCAATTACGAACACCATTTTCTGCCTCATAGGATCCTGTGTCAGTCCTAGGAATATGAACTCACTCACACTCTTGTTTTGTTGCATTGTTTCAGTAGATATGAGGAAAGTAGAGGTTAGAAACAGTCTGCAAGGAGAAAAGTAACCATTTTATGAGATGAATATTGCACTGGGAGCCCAAACACCTACCTTTGATCTTGAAACTTCTATTTCCAGTGGGTAATAATGTAGCTTTCTGCAAACATAACAATGTTTGTGAGGATTGCACAAAACCAGGCTATATTTTGTTCTCTTTGTTGGACCCAACTTGACAGCATCTAACAACAACAGCAATAACATATGCCAGAAACCAAATAAATTGTTTATGTGAATTTTCAGTTTTATTTCTCAAATTGTAGTAAAGTCCAAAGAAAAATAATTGCTGAATGAAAATATTTATTTATAATGTATATGCCAGGCATAATTTTTCCAAATAAATTTTACCATTCCATCTTTAAAAAGATTCATTACAAATGAATAATGGGCAAAATAACCAATTGTAAGAAACCTTCTCTTTTTGTAAAGAATAAAACATATGAAAATATGTTTGTATTTATCACAATTAAAGACACTGAAATTAAAATTTCAACTGAATATCTTTTGTAGTTATCAGATTAGTACAGTCATTTTTTGGGATAGACATGTGTTACCATATAGTGTTGGCAAGTGTGGAAGCCACCAACTTCATATATTTTTAGTAGGTGTTTAAGTGAGTGCAGTCTCTTGGGGGGGTGTCTTGCAACATCTGTTATTTTACTACCGTATCAGGTACTGAGGGAGCTCTGGTAGCATAGTGGCTAAGACACTTGCCTGCTAACCAGACGGCTGGTGGTTCAAACCCACCAGCCGCTCCTAGGAAGGAAGGTTGGGCAATCCTACTTCCGTAGTGATACTGCCTCGGAAACCCAACAAGGGGTCGCTATGAGTCGGGTTTGACTGTACGACACATAGCAACAACAACAACAACATCAGGTACTGATTCAATTTCTGTAGAAACACTTACTCACGTGAACAGACAATCACTGTGGCCCTTTTCATGGTACAAAAGATAAGAAAGAACTTAAGTGTTCATCAGAATGTATTTTAATAAATCAGGCATGCTTCTTTTGTGCAATCATTAGTAATAACAAAGCAGGTATGTATGCAAAGGTCTTTAAAATACATTGCTGAATAAAACATCAAAAGGCATAAGCACAATGCTTAGAATGATATTATTTTCATTAAAATAGGGAAATATACATCCCACATACAGACTTTTATAGAAATGAATTGTACTGAGAAAGCTGTAAGGACACTAATATTAATTGAAGTCAGTCTCTGGGGAGAGAAATTATATTCTAGACAACAGGGATGGAGGGAAAGCTACTTTTAGAGATGAGCTTGTTGATAATATTTGAAAATTTGTCTAAAGTGTCATTTGCAAAAGAAGAAATATTTAAAAAATCCCATTGTAGGAGATTGTTCTTGTTGTTGTTATGTGCCATCGAGTCGGGCCTGACTCATAGCGACCCCTCCTTGGGTTTCTGAGGCAGTATCACTACGGAAGAAGGATTGTCCAACCTTCCTTCTGAGGAGTAGCTGGTGGGTTTGAACCGCCAGCCTTCTGGTTAGCAGTCAAGTGCCTTAGGCACTATGCTACCAGAGCTCCCTTATTGTAGGAGATAGTCTGATTAATTTACTTACATCAGCACACCACTGAGCCCTCCGACTGCCTTGTAATGTAAGCAGGAGCTTCCACAATATTCTTAAGGCAACACAAAATTCCAGCAGTTTGAGGAAGACAGTAAGTCAGGTATGGTGCAGTTGTGAAGTCAATGCTCTTTAAATACCATATACACCAGTACACAGCACAGTAACTGAAGGTTCACGTGCCTTATGTGAAATTTTCTGGATACCTTCTGTTTTCAAGCACTTCAACATAGAGAATAAAAAAAAAAAAATAGTTTGCAGTTTCTATCAATTGGGTAATACATATGGGTATATGTGTGTGTGTCTTACTTCAATTAAGTAATATATATGGGCATGTGTGTGTGTATCTTAGTATATGTGATGATTCTAT
>NW_006922237.1:614013-615154 GCF_000298275.1 Orycteropus afer afer
TAAAGCACTTGACTGCTAACCAGAAGGCTGGCGGTTCAAACCCACCAGCCACTCCTCGGAAGGAAGGTTGGGCAATCCTACTTCCGTAGTGGTAATGCCTCGGAAACCCAAGGAAGGGTCGCTATGAGTCGGGGCCGACTCGACGGCACTAACAACAACAACAACAACAAATATGTACCAATCACAGTTCTAAACACTAAGTAGACTGTCAAGTCTAAATAGTCACCGAGGAGGGGAAAACAACATTTGTTTCTCCCAATAACCCTGCAAGGTTGGTGTTACCGTCTTCATTGTACAGATGCATGAAGCAAGACTGAAAATAATTAAACTCATTCTACTTAAAGAATCATTACTTCAAAGAATCATTATTAGCCCCCCAGAAAATCTTCCTCCACAACAGTTTATTCATTTCATTTTTTCCCTCTGTTTTTCTCAGTGTATAAATCAAGGGATTTAACATGTGGATGATAATGTTGTAAAATACAGTCACCTCAACAAGTGTAGTGTCAGGAAACATGTACATGAAAGAAGAGGGACCAAAATAGATGGTCACCACAGCACTTGGGGAACCACAAGTTAAGAGGGCTTTATTCCTGCCTTCTCCTGACACAAGGATGACAATGTAGGATATTAACCAAATAACAAAGCTCCTCAGAGTGATAGTCCCACTATTGATTGTCATGTTGTTTTTGTTGTTGTGTTCTGTCGAGTCGGACCGACTCATAGCGACCCCACCTTGGGTTTCCGAGGCAGTATCACTACGGAAGTAGATTGCCCCATCTTCCTTCTGAGGAGTGGCCGGTGGGTTTGAACAGCCAGCCTTCTGGTTAGCAGTCAAGTGCCTTAGCCACTATGCTACCAGAGCTCCTACTGATTGTCATGTTATTGTTATGTTGTTAAGTGCCACTGAGTCGTTTCCGACTCATAGCAACCCCATGCACAGCAGAACGAAACACTGCCCGATCCCGCACCAGCCCCACAATCCCTGCTATACTTGAGAACATCATCGCAGCCACCGTATCAATCCATATCCTTGAAGGCCTCCCCCTCTTTCATCGACCCTCCACCCTACCAAGCATGACATCCTTCTCCAGGGAATGGTCCCTTCTTACAACATGACCAAAATAGGTGAGACGAAGTC
>NW_006922237.1:615963-624754 GCF_000298275.1 Orycteropus afer afer
ATGTCATTTAGTGTCTTCAATTCTGAATCATAAGTCTGCTGCCAAATGCATCGATTTTGATTCATAGCAACACTATAGGACAGAATAGAAGGGTCCCATTGTGTTCCCTGTGCTATAATTTTTAGGGGAACAAATCACTGGGTATTTTCTAACACAGAGCATGGATGGATTCATATACCAACCTTCCAGTTAGAAATCCAACACTTAGTCATGTACCATGAGAGTTCTTTACATGTGTATGTGTGTGTGTATGCATACTTATTTATACATATATATATATATGTACATATATATATATATACACACACACACTTATTTATACATATATGTATATATATTTCTGAGTGTATATGTGTGTTTATACATATATACATACATACGTGTGTTTCGCTTGTGTATTTATATGTATCTGTGGGTGATACAAAGGGTTAAGTGCTCATTTATTATCTGAGAGGCTGGTGGTTTAACCCACCCAGAGGCACCTCAAGGACAGGCCTGGTGATTTGTTTCTGAGAGGTCATAGCCTTGAAAGCTTTACAGAGCACTGATACACCCTACTCATGAAGTCACCATTAATAAGAATCAATCCAATGGCAACTTGCAACAGAAACAGCAACAGCATATAAAAGTACACACAAACACACACACTTGCACAAACAGACAGCTACACACATAATTCATAACCCAAATAATTTATGTACATTAGACTTATATACACTCTGAGTGATATTATTTATACAATTCTATAAGGTCCCACCACATTATGTCCCCAGGTGCTTTGAGGAGATTTAAAATGTGTAGCCTACACTGACCATGGCAAAATTGTCTTCTTCATGTAGCTTTTCTGGAAATCTCAAACAGAAAATATTTCTATTTGCTTATCTTTATCACCCACTTTGAACAATAGCCCTTACCTTGTAAGGCTCAACACTAATGTATGTTTGTTGTTTTTTCACAATCACTGCTTTATTATCTTCCGTTAAATACTTAATTATGTTACAAAAGGTTTCAATCCAGTACATGATAATCTATTTGATAATCTTTATCTCTAACTCTACTGTAGGTTACCTCTAACTCCTAGAGAAGTCCCAATAATACTTTCTATCCTTGAATTAATCTCTTCTATATGTCACCTGGCGGTTCAAACCCACCAGCCACTCCTCGGAAGGAAGGTTGGGCAATCCTACTTCCGTAGTGATACTGCCTCGGAAACCCAAGGAGGGGTCGCTATGAGTCGGGGCCGACTCGACGGCACATAATAACAACAACAACAACAACATATGTCACCTAGTTACTGTCACGGCACTGAACAGAATAGATTTCTCCAAGTACTAAACACAACTAAATTATTTTCTAATAAAAATCTTACCAGCTTTTATGTAGAGGATAGAGTGTTAACTTGCTCTCTACCCATCCAGGATAATTTAAAAGCCATATACACAAATGAGAAAATAAATAAATAAATAGGTAGATAGATAGATAGGTAAATTGCTTTTAAAAATCTCTTTGATCTCACAGAAATACTTACATTCTCATCTGCTTATTAGAAGGCAGCCCAAGTTGATCACAGTTTTATCCCACATGCTTGGAAATCCACCCTTACACAAGATTTTGACTGTGAAATGCTTCTCTTTTCACTTCCCTAGAGGAGTATTTAACAAGAATGCTGCAAAATACAGGCATCTGGGGAAGACCATTCCCTAAAGTGTCCCTTTCCTCCCAGTTAAGAAATTCGAGCCAGTTATGACAAAGATATTATCTTCAATTTGTATTCTTAGATTATTAGGAAAGAAGATGTGGCCTACTCTTGAAATTAAACATATCGATTGCATCATAAATAATATTTTTTAAAAGTTTTTAATGCGCTCTGGGTGACATTTTACAGAGCAAATTGGTATCCCTTTCAATAGCTCATATGCACTTTGTTTCAAGACACAAATTACCATCTTGGCAATGTAATAGGACTCTTTTGAGTTCCTATGATTACCTTTCTCTTTGTCCTTCTTGCCTATCCATTCCTAAATTCTGAGCTTTATACTTCCCAAATGCCACCCTTCTGATTACTTACGGCTGAAAATTCTCAGGAGTGTGTACCTCTCTGGTGTTACTGCTCACCTCATAGTTCTGTCTACTGTTAGTTAAAAATTGAGCTATAGGATTGAGCTCAATTTCAGGCTTGAAGGGTGAATAAGGGCCACAGTCTCCGGGGGGTCTTATCTAAGTGGTCTATCAGAGCAGTAAGTTTGATCTTTTTTATTATTTTGAGTTTTGTTCCAAATGCATCTCTGACTCTGTCCAGGATCTTAATATGATACTTTTTATAGCATTTGGCAGTGGTAGCTGGGCCCAACCAAGTTCTACTGGTCTCAGGGTTTTAGGGACTGAATTTCATGTGATTTGCTCGTACCTTGGACTAATTGTTTCCATGTGTCTTTGCTTTTCTCCACTATTCTTTCCTATGGATGGAGGGAGACCAATAATTGAACCATAATGGCTGCTACCAAGCTTGTAAGAAACCAGTCACTGCTCACTAAAGTTGGAAGTAGAACAAAGTATTTGTGGACCATGGTCCCAATTGACCTTGATGTCCCCTTTGACTATAGGTCTGAGCCCACAAGCGCAGTGATTCATTCCCTTAAGGTATTTGAGTATGCCTAAGGAGTTTTCAAAACTCCACACTTGTTCCTCAAAAAATGATGGTGATCTAGAGCAGAAATCTTGTTTTCCAACACCATTCTCCAATAAAAAGTAGAAATTGTTTGAGAAATGGCTGCTGATTACAGTGTTGGGGCATAAATATAAAGGAAGAACTGGATAGCATTGTACTTCCAGACACTACAGAAGTGCTCAAACACATACACATACAGAAAATGATGAGAAAATACCAAAGGGCAAAGAGATACAGAGGTAACTGAAAAGCTGCCAATGATCAACAGTGGGAAAAAAAAAAAAAATGGTAACAAAATACAGTACTGGAATATAACCCACATATAAAATAAGTATTCATGAACCCATACTTACATACAGTTATTTAATAAATAAATAAATGAAGGAGAAAAGGCATATTTCCTATAGAAGAGTTCCAAGGGATTTATGTAGATCCTCCATCTTTAAGGGTGTAAAGCAGAATTATCCATCTCTAAGTGTAAGCTGTATATTGTAACTTCCTACTAGTGAGTATAGTAGGGGAAGAAAGGCCCCAAGCCCCCTAGAGCCAGGAAAGGGAGGAGGAAGAGAGCCTGGGAACCTCCAGAGCAGCAGGATATCCAGGTAAAAAGGCAGGGGGGAGGCAAGGCTAGGCCCTCAGCAAGATGGATTGACATGGTGGCAGCGGCGATGGGTTCCAGTATAGGAAGAATCATGGAGCTGACTCAGGACCAGGCAGTGTTTCGTTCTTCTGTGCATAGGGTGGCTATGAGCCAGAGACAACTGGACAGCATCTCACAACAACGACAACAACAACAGCAACAAGGGAAGACAGATAGAAGAGTCATTGTACAGCAGAAAAACCTAGTAAGCACTACCTCTATCAGGAGCCAAGGTTAAATTCAATGGGATTAAAACCACAAAAACAAACTCTTTGTCACTGAATCAATTCCAACTCATAAGGACCCCCATGGTGTTTCCAGGCTATAAATCTTTACAGAACCAGACAGCTTAGTCTTTGTCCCACAGATCTGGTAAGTTCCAACTACCAACCTTTTGCTTAGCAGCCAAATCCCTTAACCACTGCATCACCAGAGCTCCTTCTACATGTTAACTCATGTTTATAATATGTACTCTTGACATGATGTTGGGATAATGACATTGTACCTTAATGCTTCCCTCCAAAAATTCATAATACAAATTTGACTGCTTTAGTTATTGATCTCCAGAGACTCAGAACCAGTGATACATATACACATCTATACAATTAACATGCACAAACACAAACATATATACCTACATGTATATACATACAGACAGACAGAGAAATTTACTGCAAGCAGTTAACTTATGTGATTGTGGTCCTGCTAAATCCAAAACCTGTAGATGAGGTAACAGGTAGGAGACAGGATTGTGTTGTTGATGTTGTTAGGTGCCATTGAGTTGGCTCCTACTCATTGTGACCCTATATCACAGGATTGTGGGGTGCTGTTAAATCCAAATTAGCTCTGGTGGCATAGTGCCTAAGATATTTGACTGCAAACCAAAAGGCTGGTGGTTCAAACACACCACCCACTCCTTGCAAGGAAGACAATCTACTTCAGTAGAGATACTGCCTCGAAAACCCAAGGATGGGTCGCTATGAGTCAAATCCGACTTGATGGCAGTGAGTTTGGTTTTTCGGTTTTATTAAATCCAAAATGCAAATGTAGCGACGCAAGCTGGAGATTTCTACAGCCTTGAATTCCAGTATTGGTAGTTTCAGGCAAGAGAAAGAGTAAAGACTGTGGTGAGAACGTTAGTTCCATCAAAATCTACTTATACTCTGAAGGCCGATCATAATCTCAGGAAGTTCCCATTTCAACTTATTGATTGACTAGATCACATTGTGAAACAGAAACTATTCTAGTATTTGGCCAAATCACTGAGATGATAACCTAACCAGTATGACACATAATATTAACCATCACATTGGCCATGCAAAAAATATCAACCAGACTCCAGTTGAAGGATTATACAAAATTCCTAACCACTTCTCTTGAAAACTGTTAAGGTCACTTAAAATCAAAGAAAAGCTAAGGAACTCTCACAGGATTGCCTAAGGAAACTGGATAATTAAATGTCGTGTTGTATCATCAATGGAATTCTAGGAAAGAAATAAGATATTAAAAAAAAAAAAAAAATTGAATGAAGTATGAATTTTCATCAATCATGCTAATGTATCAACATTGTTCTATCGTTGTGGCAAATGTAACAGAATAATGTAATATGATAATAATAGGGAAATTGAGTATGATGTATATGGGCACCTGGAAACTTTTCTGTTTATCTATTCTGAAAGAATAGTTTATTTTTAAATAATGGCTAAGATAAAGAGCTATTCATAAGGTTTTTCCCCGGCCAATTCTTTCAGAAGTGGACGGCCTCTTTCTTCTAGCGCGGGATCGGGCAGCGTTTCGTTCTGCTGTGCATGGGGTCGCTATGAGTCGGAAATGACTCAACGGCACTTAACAACAACAACAACAAGAAGATAAGGAGCACCTATGTTGTAAATTCGATTCAGTTAATGAAACCCTGTTGTTGTTAGGTGCCCCCCAGTCAGTTATGACTTGTAAGGACTCCATGTACCACAGAATGAAACAGTTTCATCGTACACCATTTTCTCAATCACTGCCATGTTTGAGCCCATTCTTACAGCCAGGGTATCAACCCACCTCCTGGAGGATCTTCCTCTTCTTTCTTAACCCTCTATTTTACCAAGCATGATGTCCTTATCCAGGGATTACCCCTTCTGATAGCATGTCCAACGTATATGAGAGGAATAATTAATGACTGACTGTCAGTTACAGAGAAGATTGTGATCTAACTGTGGGGATGTACTTCTGTATCCTTCAAGAAGACGGTATTGGGAAGAAGAGAACATTCATCCTATTTTCTTTCCTCTCTATTGTTAAGAACATTGACAAAGCAATGGAGGAACATGCCTGCCATTTTTGATCACTTATCACGTGGCACTGTAACAGAATCTTGACACATTGACAGTTAAATCGTCTCTGTAACTCTTTCAAATACTACTATTTCAATTAATATCTAAATAAAAGAGAAACTCAGAGATATTTTGCAATTTTTAAATGCCTAAGAACAAAAATCGAATTTGGACTGATATTCTGTAATGGAAAACCCTTGATTTTATCCTGTTTTATTTTAAATAATGGGAGCTCTGGTAGCATAGTGGCTAAGACACTTGACTGCTAACCAGAAGGCTGGCGGTTCAAACCCACCAGCCACTCCTCGGAAGGAAGGTTGGGCAATCCTACTTCCGTAGTGATACTACCTTGGAAACCCAAAGAGGGGTCACTATGAGTCAGGGCTGACTCGACGGCACATAACAACAACATTTTAAATAATACAATCCCAACAAACAAAATCTTTGGAACTAATATGAGTTATTTGCTAGTTTATCTTTCTAGATTTCATTTTGCTTCCTGTAGCACAATGCCTCATCTACAAACCTGTATGTTAAACAAACATAACAAAGAACTTGATCAGTTGTTTTGCTCAGCATGAGACTGTGAACATTTGGATCATTAATGTGTAATTTAAGAACTTCTATCAATTAGTATGTGATTTTATTGGAAATTAAAAAGTATATGTTCTGGTTACGTAGTGCCACTCTGACAAGAAAATACCACAAATGGGATGGCCTTAACAAACAGGAGTTTATTCTTACAATTTGAAGGCTTTAAGTCCAAGTTCAAAGTGCCAGGGTCCAGGGGCTGGGTGAAAGCCCCTCAACCTTGGGGTCCAGCTCTGCATCCTGCTCCAGGCCCACTGGAGCTAGAGGAGTTTCTTTACTCAGACAGCTGCTGGCTGCTGAGGCTGAGAAGCCCCAAGGTTGACAGGTAAAAAGCACAGTCCCGATTTTACCAATCCACATGGAAGGCCATTAACTTAAGTCCACTGTAAGTCCCAAGGTTGGCAGAGCATAGCAGGCCGCTGAGCAATGACACGGCTACATGCAGGGTCCAAGCGTGCCATAGGCTAGAGACCATTCTCAAAGCTTCTCCTTATATACAGGAAGCAGACCACATACCTAAAGGCAGCTACTCAGCTGCTCCCAGTAGATTCCACCATGGAGTTGATTACCAGTTTTATCATGGGGAATACTATATCCAGCTGCCCAGCCACTCAACCAGGCCTAGCCAAGTTGACATACAAACATAACCATCACAGTATACCATTGCTAAATTTTATTAAAATAATAATATAGGTTATGAACACACATGTGCATAAGAACATTGTTTAAATACAGAATTGTTAGAAATCCCTAGGCTGGAAGAAGCTGCCAAGAAATCTTGGCAGTTGACAAAAGGAAAGAAGGGTCATATTAGACTGGGATAATACAGTTCTATGACTTCCTGTCTCAACCATATTCTTGCCACCCTTAACCCATTTCAATTCTATGTCTCTATCTAAGCATCCATTGAAAGGGACTGCTGTAGAGACTTCTAGGCTATTCTTTATTCTAGGCTAGTATTTTCGTCAAGACCTGACAGTTGTGTATATATCGGTGATGATACAACCTAGATATTTCAAACCAATTTCTTATTCAAACAGTGTATCTTTTATTCTCTACCAAAAAACAAAGTCCCCCCCAGATTATTATGACTTTACTAAAATCTGAAAATGGAAAAGTTGTCTGTGTTCCGATTTTATAAACAACAGCAAAAACAAAATGAGCCACAATCTATGATTTGTCTGCTGCAAGCAACAATGGTGGAGAAATGCTTTATCAAAATATCTTTATTCAAAGGCATAGCAATACTTCAAATAACAGTCTTTGACCTTAAGTTTCCACATTTCAGTGAAGCATGGCATGACCTAGTAAAAGAAGCACGTGTATTTGATTCTTTTATCAACTGGAGCCACCTATTGGTTAGAGAGGGAGATGACGAGAGAATCTTTTACAATATTTTTTTTTTTTTTTTTTATTAGGATTTGGGTGAAGATTTACAGAGTAAATTCACTTTTCATACAGCAGTTCACATATACTTTGTCTCATGTCATTGACCAAAATTTACAATGCAGCAGCTCCCCTCCCACTTCCTCCCCATAGCTACCTCCTCCCAGTGTCCATCCCTTCATACTCTTCGAGAGGCCCATTTTCTGCCAACCCTGTATATGATCTTGGATACACTGTCCATTTAGACATACCTAATTGTTTAGCTTGTTCACCCCTCTATCCGAATCACTATAAGGCTCAGATCTGCAGCTCTGATCATGGAGGAAGATTTTGGGGAAAGGCTTTCACTGAGGTCATTATCATTTTGCATCATTCTCTTGAAATAGGCCTTATAATAAATAGAGAAAGAGCATTTGCTACAAAAGATCCTATGAAATGGTATATTTCAGTAAGCGAGAGACAAAACCAGTACCAATGAAGACTGATTTCTATCATCTGTGGAGCTTTGGGGTCTGTGGTGGTTAAGTTTGTATAACAGCTTGGATGGGTCTGGTTGAGTGGTTGAGCATCCGGTGGTATTATTCCCCATGATGAGACTGGTAATCAACTCCATGGTAGAACATTTCATAAGCAGTTGAGTAGCTGTTTTAGGGATGTGGTCTGCTTCCTGTATATAAGAGACAGCTTTGGGAATGAACTCTAATTTGTGGCATGCTTGAACCCTTCATGAAGCTGTGTCATTGTTCAGCAGCCTGCCATGCTCTGCCCACTTTGGAACTTTCGATGGAGTTGAGGTAATGGACTGCCGTGTGGGTTGGTAACATCAGGACTGCACCATTTTATTTGTTGACCTTGGGTTTGTTAGCCTCAGCAGCCAGTAGCTGCCTGAGTAAAGAGATGCCTCTAGTTTCAGTGGGCCAGGAGCAAGACGCAGAGCTGCAGCCCAAGGTTGAGGGGCTTTCACCCAGCCCCTAGAGCCTGGCACTTTGAAATCAGACTTATGAAACTCCTGTTTGTTCAAGCCATCCCCTTGGTGGTATATTCCTGTCATAGTAGTACTAGGTAACCAGACTAGAGTCAGTTGTGAGGATTTCTGTTTTCTTTATATTGAGATGTAATCCATACTGCAGACTGTATTCTTGAACCTTCATCAGTAAGTGCCTCAAGTCATTCTCACTTTCA
>NW_006922237.1:625404-639793 GCF_000298275.1 Orycteropus afer afer
TGTTCTTCGCCAATTCTTTCATTACAGCTTTGACTTCCTCCTTCAATACCATTGGTTCTAGATCATATGCCACTTCCTGAAATGGATGAAGATCGACCAGTTCTTTTTAGTACAGTGACTCTGTGTATTCCTGCCATCTTCTCTTGATGTTTTTTGCATCATTCAATATTTTGCCCATAGAATCTCTCAAGATTGCAACTCGAGGCTTAATTTTTTTCTTCAATTCTTTCAGCTTGAGAAATGCTGAGCACCTTCTTCCCTTTTGGTTTTCAAACTTCAGGTCTTTGCACATTTCATTATAGTGATTGGTTTTGTCTGCTCGAACTGCTGTTTGAAATCTTCTGTTCAGCTCTTTTATCTTGTCATTTCTTCCATTGGCTTTAGCTTCTCGCCACTAAGGACAAGTTTCAGAGCCTCTTCTGTCATCCATTTTGGTCTTCTCTTCTTTTCTTGTCTTTTAGTGATCTCTTGCTTTCTTCATGGATAATGTTCTTGATATCCTCCAACAATTCTTCTGGTTTTCAGTCATTGATGTTCAATGCATCAAATCTATTCTTTAAATGATCTCTAAATACAGGAGGGATATATTCAAAAGCATATGTTGGCTCTCTTGGACTTGTTTTAATTGTCTTTAACTTCATGTTGAACTTGCATATGAGCAGTTGATGGTCTGTTCCACAATCAGCTCCTGGCCTGGTTTTGGCTGAATGTATTGAGCTTTTCCACCACCTCTTGCCACAGATGTAGTCAATCTGATTCCTGTGTGTTCCATCTGGTGAAGTTCACGTGTACAGCTGCCATTTGTGTTGTTGAAAAAAGGTGTTTGCAATGAATAAATTGGTGGTCTTACAAATTTCTACCATGCAAGTTCCAGAATCATTTCTGTCATCAAGGCCAAATTTTCCAACCACCAGTGATTCTTCCTTGTTTCCAAATTTTTCATTCCAGTCACCAGTGATAATTAACACATCCTAATTGCATGTTCGGTGAATTTCAGACTGCAGAAATTGATAAAAATCTTCAATTCCCTCATCTTTGGCTTTAGTGGTTGGTGCATAAATTTGAATCATAGTCATATTAAAAGGTCTTAATTGTAGGCGTATGGATATTTTCCTATCACTGACAGCATTGTACTTCAGGACAGATCTTGATACATCCTTTTTGATGATGAATGCCATGCCATTCCTCTTCAAACTGTCATTCACAGCATAGTAGACCACATGGTTGTCTGATTCAAAATGGCAAAAAACAGTCCATTTCAGCTCACTAATGCCGAGGATATCAATCTTTATGCTTTCTCTTTCATTTTTTGACAACTTCCAATTTTCCTAGGTTCATACTTCATACATTCCATGTTCCAGTGATTGATGGATGTCTGCAGCTGTTTCTCTTCAATTTGAGTGATGCCACACCAGCAAATGGAGGTCTCGAAAGCTCTACCTTATCCGTAGGAGTAAGGCTGGGTTTACTCAGATGATGCAGCTATTTCTCAGTCCTATTTTGAGAGCCTTCTAACCTAACCGGACTATTCATAAAGTGCCGTAATATATCAAACAGTGTTTCTTTGTTATTCATAAAGTTTTCTCTAGCCAATTCTTTGAGAAGTAGATGGGCTCTTCCTTCTTCCTAGTCTCTCAGTCTGTAAGCTGGGCTGATACCTGTGCACCATGTGCATACTGCTGGGTTTGAAACACCAGGGCTCTGTCTCAAAATTTACATCAACACATCACCACGGTAGGACAAACTGACAGACAAGTTTGTTTCCCTGTTAGAAACCTCTTGTACCACCCTTACCTGGATCCCTGTGGCTGACTGCTCCTCTGTCTGGGTTCTTGGCTTTTTAATCCCCTTTCTTCTGCTCTCCTGCCCTTCTGCTTTGGGAGTGCCTGAGTTCCCTCTCCTCACCTGGATCCCTGCAGCTGACTCTCCTCTGTCTGAGTTCCTGGATTTTTGTCCCCTTTCTCCCACTCTCCTGCCCTGCTGCTTTGGGAGTGCCTGAGGTCCCGTTAATCCCCTTTCTCCCACTCTCTCACCCTGCTGAGTTCCCCCTCCTCATCTGGATCCCTGTGGCTGACTGCTCCTCTGTCCCGGTTACTGGCTTTCTATCCCCTTTCTCCCACTCTCCTGCCCTGCTGCTTTGGGTGTGCCTGAGTTCCCTCTCCTCACCTTTCAGCTTTCAGTTCATAGACCTGTCTATTGTTTGACTGAGAATTAAGCTATAGGAGTGAGTTCAATTACATACTGGAAGGGTGACTTGTGGCCATATTTTGGGGGTTTCCCCAGTCTCTATCCAACCAGTAAGGCTGGTTGTTTTTGATTTTGAAATTTGTTCCACATTTTACTCCTGCTCTATCAATAGTCTCCAATTTTGATTCCTTTCCAAGTGGTTGGCATTGGTTTGGGAATCATATAGTTCTCCCTGTCTCAGGGTAATATATACTAAAGTTCTCATGGTTGATTAGTCCTTTGGACTCTTTCCATGAGTCTTTGATTTTCTTCACTCTTCTGTGTTCTGGACAGGGACAGACCAATAGTTGCATCTTAGGTGGCTGCTGGTAAGCTTTTAACATGCCAGTTGCTACTCACCAGTGTAAGATGTGGGATAATATTTTTACATACTATGTTGTGCCAGTTGAGCTTGGTGTGCCCCATGAACATGATCCCCAGTCTGAAGACCCAACAACTCAGTCCTACAAGGTGCTTACTTGTAGCCAAGAAGCTATACTAACTTTACCTCCTGTTAGCTTTATTCTGCACAAGGATATTTTTATGGCACATACAAATACATATGTAGGAATATCATCTTCTTAACCTACATGTGGGAGCTCTGGTAGCATAGTGGCTAAGACACTTGCCTGCTAACCAGATGGCTGGTGGTTCAAAGCCACCAGCCGCTCCTCGGAAGGAAGGTTGGGCAATCCTAATTCCGTAGTGATACTGCCTCGGAAACCCAAGGAGGGGTCGCTATGAGTCAGGTTTGACTCGACGGCACATAACAACAATAACAACAACAACCTACGTGTGGTTATAAGTATATTCCCATTTGCCTATCCATATCTGATCTTCTTGACTGTCTACCTATGTAGCTACCCATAGATTAATGTTTGCTGTAACTGGTAATGTAGTATATTGTGTATGCAATAGTATTTCCCTCTCATGCACTCTCTATGTCTTCCCTTTCCTTAGTAATATTGTGCTACTTACACACTTTTGTTATATTGCTTTTTCCTTCACTCATATCAAAATTTTCTCTTAACCATCCATTTTTTCCCCTTCCTTTCTCCTCCCCTCTCATCCCTGGAGATCAAGAAAGAATTTTCTTCCTTCTTTTAACCTTAGGGAGGTCTGGTGGTTCAATGCCTAAGGCATTTGACTGCGAACCAGAAGGCTGGCAGTTCAAAACCACAAGCCACTCCTCAGATGGAAGGTTGGGCAATCTACTTTCGTAGTGATACTGCCTCAGAAAGCCAAAGAGGGGTCTCTATGAATAAGGTCCAACTCGAGGCCAGTGAGTTTGGTTTGTTTTTTTGGTTTGTGTTTACCTTTCTTTGACGTTTTATAATAATGAGCTTATTTCACTCAGCATAATGTCCTCCAAGTTCATCCACATTATAAGATAATTTGCTGATTCTTCATTATTCTTTAACATTGAATAATATTACATTGGGTGTATGTATGATAGTTTGGTTATTCATTCATTTATTGATGGACACTTGGGTTGTTTCCATCTTTCTGCCTGTTGTAAATAGTCCTATAATGAACATGGAAGCTCTGGTGACAGAGTGCCTAAGGCATTTGACTGCTAACCAGAAGGCTGGTGGTTCAAACCCACCAATCACTCCTTGGAAGGAAGATTGGGCAACCTACTTCCGTAGTGATACTGCCTTGGAAACCCAAGGAGGGGTATTATGATTTGCAATTGATTTGACGGCAGTGAGTTTCATTTTGGTTTGGTGCATATATCTAATTGTGTCTTGGACCTCACTTCTTTAGGATGTGTTCCTTATAGTTAGATTGCTTGATGAGATGATATTTATATTTCTAACTTTCACTAATGTTATTTCCATCACTCATCTATCAATCCGTGGTATTATAGGGGCTGGCTGTGATGCTGGAAGCTATGTCATTAGTATCTCAAATATTAGCAGGGCTACCACTGGTGGACAGGTTTCAACAGACAACGGCAGACTAGGAAGAAGGAAGTGGCCAAGTCCACTTCAGGGATGGGGCAAATGGTCACTGAAAACCTTAAGAATAGCAGGGAAACATTGTCTCATACAGTGCCAGAAGATGAGTCCTTCACTTTGGAAGGCATTCAAAATACGAATAAGGAAGTGCTGCCTCCTCAAAGTAGGGTGGACTGTAGTGTAGCGGATGGAATAATGTTTTCTGGACCTTCACTTACTGACAAGGCATGACTCAAAATGAGAAGAAATACCAGCAAACATCAATTAATATTTGAAACATGGAATTGTGGAGTTTGAATCTAGGAAGATTGGAAGTTGTTTAAAAAAGAAAGAAAGAAAGAAAGACAGGAAGACATTGACCACATATAGATCAATGCCCTAGGCCTTAGTGAGCTGAAATGGATTGATTTTGGGCATTTTGATTTGGACGGACATATTGTCTATTATGCCATCAATGATAATTTAAAGAAGAATAGGGTCACATTCATCATCAAAAAGAACATTTCAAGATTTATCCTGAAGTACAACACTGTCATTGATAATATCCATACACCTATTTGAAGACCAGTTAATATGACTATTATTCAAATTTATGCACCAAGCATTAAAGACAAAGATGAAAAACATTGAATAATTTTACCAATTTCTGAAGTCTGAAATTAACTAAACATGCAATCAAGATGTATTGATGATTGCTTATAATTGAAAAGTGAAAGTTGAAAACAAAGAAGCATTGGTAGTTGGAAAATATGCCCTTGGTGATAGAAATGACACTGATAGAACTTTGCATACCCAACAACTTTTTCATTACAAATATCTTTGTTGAAGGAACAGAGAAGCCATCTTGCTGAGAAATTATAGAAGTATAACAAGCTAAAATCTATGATTAGGGTAGACTTTAATCATGAGATTAATTTTCTATCTTTCTTTTCCATCTCCTTCCTTCTTTATAAATATCGTAGCCATTCTAGGTTGTTTACTTTCTTTACACATCCCTTTGAGTATGTGATGTAAACCCACTGTCCATTCTTAGCTGATACCTATGGTTTATGGAGTGAGATGCCCTGAGAAAAGAAACACCAAACAACCACAATAAAGAAGAAACAGGGGCATCCCTAGCCAAGAGGACTGAGTGTCTCCACTCCCACATTTTTCCCCTCCTCTAGAGTCAATCTTTCCAGACAAGTAAGAAGAGTTTAGAAAACAATTCTGACTAAGGCAAGTTTTACACCACTAACCAGAGTGACAGAAAGTTCATAAGGAAGGAATGATTCATATTGATAACAAGGAGAAAACATTAAAAGCATTCCTCAAGCCCTTCTACCCCTCAAATGAATTCCCTTTAGAAACCCTAAGCTTTCCTTAGACTGGGGAGACAGCCTAATTGTTTCAGAGAAACAATTCTCTCTGTCTCCTTAGATATCTATACTCAATAAATTATTTTTCTGCTTCAACCTGTTGTGATAATTGGCTCTACACAACAGGGGGTAAGGACCTTGCTGTTCCTACAACACCTTTTTTAAGCAACATAAACAAAGATTCTACATATGGATCTTACTATGTGGAATACCCAGATATAAAATCAACTACATCTATGGACAGAGATGGTGGAGAAAACAAATGTCAGAAGTAAGGCTGGGGTTGACTATGGAAATATCATCAATTGATCACATGCAAGTTTCAGTTGAAGGTGAAGAAAATTAAAGCAAGTCCGTAAGAGCCAACATATAACCTTGAATATATCCCACTTGAATTTAGAGACCATGTGAAGAAGCATCTGATGTACTGAACATCAGTGATCAAAGTCAAGATGAATTGTGAGATGATATCAAGCATCATACATGAAGAAAGCAAAAGACCATTAAGAAAACAAGAAAAGAAGAGAAGACCAAAATGTATGTCAGAAGAGACTTGGACACTTCCTATTGAATGGAGAGTACCTAAAGCAAATGGGAAAAAAAAAAAAAATGAAGTAAAAGATCTGAACAGAAGATCTTAAGGGCAGCTCGAGAGGACAATGTAAATTATTTTAATGAAATGTGCAGATATTTGAAGTTGGAAAATCAAAAGTGAAGAAAATGATCTGCATTTCTGCAGCTGAAATAACTGAAGAAAAATACAAGCTTCAAGTTGCAATATTGAAAGATTTCATGGGGAAAATATTATCAATGCAGGAAGCAACAAGAGAAGGTTAATGGAATACACAGAATTGCTGTACCAAAAATAATTGGTTATCATTCAACCATTTCAGGAAGCAGTGTATGATCAAAAACCAATGGTCTTGAAGGAAGAAGTTGTAGGGACATGGAAGCAAATGGTGAAAAACAAGGCTCTAGGAATTGATGGAATACCCAATGAGATATTTCAACAAATAGATGAGGAGCTGGAAAAACTCACTCATTATGTCAGTGAATTTAGAAGACAGCTACCAGGTTAACCAACTGGAAGAGATCCATTTTTTTGCCCATTCCAGAGAAAGTTGATCCAACAGAATGCATAAATTATTTAACCACAAAGGTTGATATGTACAGTATTAATCACAAAGATTAGTATGTACTATAATGTAGTGTCCCGTGCCAAAAAGCTGTTTAGAAATACATCAGATACTATGATTTCTTTGTGGTTTAAAGACATATTTTTTAATATAATTTGTTTTCTTTTTGTTGTTTATGAAGATATACACAGCAGAGAATATACCAATTCAAAATTTCCACATGTACAATTCAAAGACATTGTTTATATTCTTTATGTTATGAAACACTCTTACCCTCATTTTACTCATTGTTCCTTCCCCATTAACATAAACTCACTAATCCCCAAGTGCTCTATCTCATGTTTTGAGTTACTGTTATCAATTTGATCCCATATGCATACTTCAAAGAACTATCAATTCTTATGTTGTTACATAAATTTATATTCTGCTCTCCCCAATGACATTTATTTCAGACTTAGGCATAAAAGAGATGATCCCTGCAATTAAATACATATGTTCTGTTTCTTTTTGGAATTTCTAAATACTTTTTTTTTTAACTTTTATATATTTTCAAGATGGTAAATCTATGTGAATAAAGTCCCATCAATCATATCAGTATCCAAACGAAACAATGAGAAATAATTTATTATAGAATTTCTACAGAATATCTATTTGTTGTTGTTTTTGTTGTTATGTGCCGTCAAGTCAGCCCTGACTCATAGCGAACCCTCCTTGGGTTTCCGAGGCAGTATCAATACGGAAGTAGGATTGCCCAACCTTCCTTCCGAGGAGTGGCTTGTGGGTTTGAACCGCCAGCCTTCTGGTTAGCAGTCAAGTGCCTTAGGCACTATGCTCCCAAACTACATAAAAAAAGAAAGAAAAAAAGCCTCTGATTCAGAAACATGGAATTCTTCACAAACAAACTAGTGATAAAATGGAATGGCTGATGTTTATACATTGATTGATATCAATCTGTAGGTGTCAAAGCAGAAGTTGGATACCTAATTCAGAATATATTATAGACAGAATTCAAGATCCTAGAGAACTAGTTGTATTTTGTTTATGAATTCTCATAACTTTGCATATGTGTGATGGTATAAATATCTTTCTTATCAAATCAAACAGTACAGATTCAGAATTATGATGTACACTTCATGGTGAGCAATGCTAGAATTGAGGTCTCAGTAGATTAAGTCAGGCTGATGTTAGCTAGGTACATAATTATCCTAATAATTCTGACAGTGTATCTAGCTCTGACATAAGAAAATGATACTAGACATTTATTTTTCCTATAAACTAGAAAAAGTTATTAATCCATCTCCTTTGATATAATTGGATGTTATAAAATGAGAAACATCATCATTTTAAATGTCTTTATAGATTCAGTCCTGTTACCGAATATATCATCATACACTCTTCTCATCATTTGCCTTCTGAGGTAATTTTGACCAACCATAACTTTCTCATGGCATTTTTCACTTCTGTATTCCTTAGTGTGTAGATGAGTGGGTTGAGAAAAGGTGTTGCAATGGTATAAAATACTGCCACCATCTTGTCCATGGGGAGGGTGGTTGGTGGACGTGTATATGTGAATGTACATGGACCAAAGCATAAGATAACTACAATGATGTGAGAGGTGCAAGTGGAAAGGGCTTTTCTCCTCCCAGCTGCACTGTGATTTCTCAGTGAACGCAAGATAATAAAGTATGAGATCATCAGAAGCACAAAGCTACTTGAGCAAATGGCCCCACTATTGGCCACCAACTGTAGGTTGATCGTATAAGTATCCATACAGGCAAGTTTTAATAAGGGCTGCAAATCACAGCAATAATGATCAATCAAATTGGGTCCACAGAAGGGCAGTGTCAAGACCAGGGCAATCTGGGCTATGGAATGTATCAAAGACCCAATCCAGGCCAGAGTAATCAAGATGATGCACACCTGTTGTCTCATAATGGTTGGGTAACGCAAGGGCTTACAGATGGCCACATAGCGATCAACAGCCATGAGGATGAGGACAAAGATCTCCAAGCAGCCAAAGAAATGCAGTGCAAAGACTTGAGTCATGCAGTCATTGTAGGATATGACTTTCTTTGTAGAGAGAGTGTCCACAATTAATCTAGGGGCTGTGGAAGTTGAAAAGCAGGTGTCAGCAAAGGACAAATAAGAAAGGAAGAAGTACATGGGACTCCCAAGGGTCCGGCTGAACTTGATGGTCACAATAATGAGCAAATTTCTCACCACAGTTCCAGTGTAGAAAATTAAGAAGATTACGAACACTATTTTCTGCCTCAAAGGATCACTTGTCAATCCTAGGAATATGAACTCAGTTACACTCTTGTTTTGATACATTGTTTCAGGAGATGTGGAGAAAGTAGAGGTTAGGAAGAGTTAATCTGCAAGGAGAAAAACAATCATTTTATGAGATGAATACTGCATTTGGAGCTCAAATACATACGCCTGATCATTGAACTTCCATTACCAATGGATAATAATTTAGCTTCCCATGTGTTAATTTTTTATGATTTTTTTATGAATAATTGAAATTTATAATACTTATCTATTTAACTTATTGCACACAAGATTGTAATAGGAAAATAATGAAAAAAATAAATAAATAACTGCCTTATCATATAAAACAAACCTGACATCAGGGATTTGGCATGAGTGGATATTTTATTGAGCTGAATATGTTTCATTAGTTTTCAGAAAGCACCTATCAATATTAGAAGCAGTGTATCGCAAGACAGAAAAAAATTGTGTGTAACTTACTTGAAATTGCTGTCATAGTTCTTGAATCTGGTAGTCCAGTGATATCAAACCATGTTGCCAAAAGTTACATTCTTCACCTCATTCATTATTGTTCTGGTTCTTTTAATGAGATAGATTGATGTAGTAGCTGAAACAATGGTCTCAAACATAACAAAGATTGTGAAGATGGCACAGGACCGGGCAATATATTTTTCTCTTATACATATGGTTGCTATGAATGGGACCAATTCCATGGCACCTAACAAAAACAGCATATGACAGAGACTAAAGAAACTGTTTTATGCAAATCGTTACATTTATTCCCCAAATAATAGCATGATCAAAATAAACATAATTGCCAAAGTAGTAAAATATATTTATAACACATATGATAGGAATAAGTTTTCCAAACAAATGGATTTTACCATTCCATCTTAAAAAAAAAAAAAAAAAAAAAAAAAATCACAACTGCATAATGGGCAAAAGAACCAATTGGAAGAGATCTTTTCCTTTTTTTTAAAAAAAAGTAATAAACATCAAAATATGCTTATTTTCTTTATAGTTAAGGACACTGAAATTAAATTCCAACTAGATATCTGTTTTACCTATTAGATCAGTAAATGTTTTTTTTTTTTTTCCACATAAACTTTTATTAACATACAGAGATAGTAAGTGTGGAAAACCATCACCCGCATACATTTTTGATAGCCGTTACAGTGAGTGCAATCTCTTATCAAGTCTTTTTCAAAATCTATAATTTAATACTGTATCAGCTACTGGTTCAATTTCCTGTAAATACACTTACACGCATAAAGGCAATCCTTGCAGCTGTTCTGTTAAAAAGATAAGAAACAATTTAAATATCCATCAGAAGGTCACTGAATAAACCAAGTATTGTACTTTTCTACAATCATTAATATAAACAAAGCATATACATATATTAATTAAAAAGGCCAAAAGATATAAGCATATGTTTAGAATATTTCCATTCAAATCAGGAAAATGCACATCAATATGGAAACTTTTATATAAATGGAATGTATTTAGAAAGATGGAAAGAAAATCATATTATTTGTACTCAATCTCTGGTGAGAGAAATTGCTTTCTACTTCAGAGATGGAGGAAAAACTACTTTTAGAGATGCATTTGTTGATAACATTCTAAAAAATGTCTTGAACATGCTTTGCTAAAGAAGAAAGATTTAAAATATCTTATCAGGGGAGATAATCTGATTAATTTACTTACCACCCCACTTAGCTTTCAAACTGTCTTCTGTTGTAGGCAGGAGGGACTACCATATTCTTAAGGCAATGCTAAATTCCCGGCATTTGAGCAAGCTAATGAGTCATCTGTGGAGGCATTTAGGAAGGTCAGTGCTCTTGAACCACACCATACACCAGTGCACAGCCATGGAACTCCAGGCTCACTTGTATTGTTGGAAATTTTCCAAATGCCCTCTTCTTTCAAACTCTTCGATACAGAAATGTAAAAATTGTTTGCAGTTTCTATCAACTTGACAGTGTAAATGTGTATGTGTCTTTGTGTCTTTCACCATAACACATAACATATATGTGTTATGTATATTCTACTATATGTTTTATGGGAACTCTGGTGGCATAGTGCCTAAGATATTTGACTGCTAACTAGTAGGCTGGTGGTTCAAACCCACCAGCCACTACATCACTTCCCTAGTGATACTGCCTCCGAAACCCAAGGAGGGATCCCTATGAGGTGGATCCGACTCGAGGGGAGTGCATGCATATATATTATATACATAACGGAATATGTGTATTTCTGTCTTGTGGTTGTTAAGTTGCCTCTGAGTCATAAGCCCACTATCCTCAAGTTGAATCCAACTTATAATGACACTTGTTGTTGTTGTTGTTGTTATGTGCCGTCGAGTGGACCCCGACTCATAGCGACCCCTCCTTGGGTTTCCGAGGCAGTATCACTACAGAAGTAGATTGCCCAACCTTCCTTCCGAGGAGTGGCTGGTGGGTTTGAACTGCCAGCTTTCTGGTTAGCAGTTAAGTGCCTTAGCCACTATGCTACCAGAGCTCCATATAATGACACTATAGAACAGAATAGAATTGTCCCATAGGACAATCTATGGGACAAAGCTGTAAATCTTCACAGAAGTGGATTGACTCCTTTTCTCCACAAGATGTTTTCATTAGCAGCTGGGTGCTTTAACAACTGCAACCCCATAGCTCCTTTTCTGACTCATATCAGCCCAATATGACAGAGTATAAATACTGGGTTTCATAGGGTGTTATGTTTATGGGTGCAGATCACTGGGTTCTTTCTACCACAAAGTGCCTGGATATGCTTAAAGTGTCAACATTTCAGTTAGTAGTCAAACACAGAACCATGCACAACCAGAACTCCTTACATGTCTGTATGTATGTGTGTAAATAAATATAATTACTATGGGTGGCACAAAGGATTAAGTGCTGGACTATTAACTAAAAGGCTGGGTGTTGGAACCCACCCAGAGGCACCTTAGAGGACAGGCCTGGTGTTCTGCTTCTGAAAGGAAATATCCTTAAAAACCCTATGAAACACTGTTACACTCCATACTCATGGAATCACCATGAATGAGATTTAAAACAAGGACAACTAGCAACAAGAACATATAACTACACACACATATACAGAAACACGTACACACATATTCTATAACATGCATTTCATAATTGCTGCACCTAAGAATGATATACAATAAGAATGACATACATTCAGAGAAAAGTAAACTAAGAATAGGGGTACTTGTGTGCTCACAGCTGCATTTCAACATTGAAAAGAGTTGAGCGACTAATGAATATTGGTTGAATGTTTAAAAGAATCAAGAAAGACTTAGCATAAGTACAATTCTGTATGTTTCCACATTAGTCTTGAGGAGATGTAACCCCTGTAGCCAAATTTAACCATGGCAAAATTACCACCTTCCTGATGCTTTTCTGGAACACTCAAACAGAAATTATTTCTATTAGCTTATCTCCATCATCCCCACCCACCAACAGCCCTTACCTTGTAGTGTTCAACAGTCAGTGTGTGTCTTTTTTTCCACACCAAGTATTTTACTATCTTCCACTAAATACTTATATTTTTAAATTATTTTTCATTAAACACAAAATGTGTCAGTTAAATAGACAAATCCATGTCATCTTTTATTTTTGGCTCTGAAACAAACAAAAGACACCAAACTCACTGCCATCGAGTCAGATCCTACTCATAGTGACTGTTCCTTGTGTTTCCAAGGCAGTATCACTACAGAAATAGATTGCTCAACCTTCCTTCCAAGGAGTGGCTGGTGGGTTTGAACCACCAGCCTTCTGATGCCTTAGGCACTAGGCCACCAGAGAGTCCTAATGCTTTCTATCCTTCCACAAACATCTCCTTTTCATGTTTGTGATGACATTGAACATATTTGCTTTCTCTAAATATTAAACACAAGTAACTCATTCTTCAATAAAAATCTTACCAGCTTTTCTACAAAGGTTAGGATGTTCCCTTACTCTCATTCTTCCCAGGGTCATTTGGAAACCACATATTCTAATGAAAAAAAAATAATAAAATGTCTAAAATTATCTTTGATCTCACAACAAACACTTACTTCTCCACCTGCCTATGAGAAGGCAATCTAAATTGGTTGCGATTTCATCCCACATGCCTGAGTATCTAACCTTATACAAGATGTTGACAGTGTAATGTTCCCCTTTTTCTTCCCTGGAGCAGTTTTTTTAAGATGAATCATGAAAAATACAGGTGTCTGGGGAAGATCATTCCCCAAAGTGTCCTTTTCCTGCCAATTAAGAAATATGAGCCACCTATGACAAAGAGCTAATCTTCACTTTGTGTTCTTTAATTGTTAGGTAAGGAGATATGGAGTACTCTTGTATTAATGGTATTAATCTGGGTCAGAGCTAACATTTTTTTAAAACTTTTTTTTGTTGTTGTTGTAGGTGAAAGTTTACAGAGCAAATTGATTTTCCATTCAACAATTCATATACATGTTATTTCATGACATTGACTGCAATCCTCACAATGCAACAGCACTCTTTAAACTTCCTCCCTGTGGTTACCATTTCCCTTTCCCCTTCTTTTCTATCCATTCCTAACATCTGAGCTTTATCCATGGGGAAACTCAAATGTTCTAAGGAGTTCATACTTTCCTGGTTTTATTGTTCACTTCATAGGTCTCTCTTTTTTTTTTTTTTTTTGGTTAAATGTTGAGCCCAGGACTGAGTTCAGTTCCAGACTTGAAGGGTGACTATGGGCCATAGTCTCAGGGGTTCTACCAGTCTATATCAGACCAGGAAGTTTGTTTTTCATTACTTTAAATTTTGTTCCTCAATTTTGCCCCACCCTATCCAGGATCACCTACGTAATACCTTTAGGAGTGATTAACACTGGTAGCTGGGCATCATCTTCTGGTCTCAGGCTCCTGCAGGCTGAGGTTCAGATGGTCCACCAGTCCCTTGGACTATACCCATGTCTTCTTTCACTTTTATTTGCTCGGCATGGGGAGAAACCAGTAACTGCACCATAGATAGCTGCTCACAACATTTTGAGACCCCAGTCACTACTCACAAAAATAGGATGTAAATCAGTGTCTTTGTGGACTATGTTAGGCCAATTAACCACAATATTCCTCATGGTTATGTTTCTGAGTTCTCAGGCCCAATGACTCACTCCCACAAACTGTTTGTGGCTAAGTGTTTTTCATAATATGTCACATTTTGATAAGATTAAAATGATGGTCATCATTCTCCAGTAAAAAGGATGAGAAATTCTTAAAGAAATAGTTGGGGCAGGAAAGAATAAGAACTGGATAACACTGTAGTGCCAGAAACTATGGCAGTGCTTAAACATATGTTATTGTTGTTGTTAAGTGCCGTCGAGTCGTTTCCGACTCATAGCGACCCCATGCACAGCAGAAGCAAACACTGCCCGATCCCGCACCAGCCCCACAATC
>NW_006922237.1:642833-650100 GCF_000298275.1 Orycteropus afer afer
TGTCCTGCTGTTGGAGACCTCTCGTATCCCCCCCACCTGGGTCCCTGTGGCTGACTGTTCCTCTGTCTGGTTTCCTGTCTTTTAATCCCCTTTCTCCTGTTCTTCTGGTCTCCTTAAACATATACTTATACATAAAATGATGAGAAGAGGTCAAAGGGCAAAATGATACAGAGCTAATGGAAAGAACATCCCATGAGGAACACTGGAAAAAATTGTGCAACAAAATAAGTAATACAGTACAGGAATGTAACAGAAGTATGCATAATGTCTAAGGCATTCGACTTTCACTGAGGTGGAGGTACCTGAATTTTTGTTGGGTTAATTTCCAATCCTCTAGCACACATATGTCTCACCAGTAAGTCTAGGGTCATTGATACATCTTCCTTACTAGGTCTAATCAGCATAATATCATCAATATAATGGACCAGTGTGATCATCAATATAATGGACCAGTGTGATGTCTTGTGAGAGGGAAAGGCGATCAAGATCACTACAGACTAAATTATGATTTAGTGCCAGGGAGTTGATATACCCTTGAGGAAGGAATGAGAAAGTATACTGTTGGCCTTGCCAACTGAAGGCAAACTGCTTCTGATGGTCCTTTGAAATTGGTATTGAGAAAAAGGCATTGGCCAGATCAATAGCTGCATACTAAGTACCAGAAGATGTACTAATTTGCTCAAGCAATGAAACCACATCAGGAACAGCAGCTGCAATTGGAATCACCACCTGACTAAGTTTACAATAATCTACTGTCATTCTCCAAAATCCATCTGTTTTTAGCCCAGGCCAAATAGGCAAATTAAATGGGGATATGGTGGGAATTACAACCCCTGCATCCTTCAAGTCCTTGCAACCCCTCCAGGGATGTGGTATTGCTTTTGGTTTACTATTTTTGTAGGTAGAGGGAGTTCTAATGGCTTCCACTTGGCTTTTCCTTCCATCATAGCCCTTACTCCACATGTCAGGGACCCAGTATGGGAATTCTGCCAATTGCTCAGTGTATCTATTCCAATTACGCATTCTGGAACTGGGAAAATCACTATAGGATGGGTTTGGGGACCCATTGGACCCACTGTGAGATGCAACTTAGCTAAGACCCCATCAATAACTTGACCTCTATATGCCCCCACTGTGACTGTTGGGCCACAATGACACATTAGGTCTCCTGGAATTAGTGTCAATTCAGAGCCAGTGTCCAGTAATCCCCAAAAAGTCTTATTATTTCCTTTTCTGCAATGAACAGTCACTCTCATAAAAGGCCTCAGATCCCTTTGGGGAAGGCTAGGAGAAAGATTGATATTACAGATTTTTGGCAGTGTAGTGAGGTCCTTCTTCAAAGGGACCTGGCCTCCCCTTCATTCAAGGGGTTGTGGGTCTGTAAACTGACTCAAGTCTGGGAATTGATTGAGAGGTCATAATTGTATTCTGGCGATTCAATCTAGGTTGCTGTTTACATGACCTAGAATTCTTCTGTCTATACAGATCAAGTAAATATTTAGTAGGCTTGCCATGTATTTCACTACTAGGAACACCATGAGCAAGTTGCCCATGCCATAATTCCACACAAGTCAGACTATTCTGATTACAGTTCCAACTCTGCTGTCCATTATGGTAACCACACCCACCTTGCCTTTGTCAATTAACTGCTGCCACTTGGCACCTACTATCACATGGTCCATTCAGCTCCATTGTAGTTAAGTGTCTTAGTTCAATTAGGGCAATTCCCACTGTCAAATCAGGTTTACATAAAATAGCAATCACAGCAGTCTTCAAGGTTGCTGGAGCTCCCTTCTCAAATTTATTCCTCACCCTACTGGTGAAAAGCATGTCTTCTGGACTCTCCATTTCTGGCTCTAGGAGTCTAATCTGATAAATCTATTCTAACAGGCCAATTTCCCTAAGTCTCTGGATACATTCTTCTACATTATACCAGGTCTGATACTTCAACTTGACTTAAGTTAGATCAGCGCATAACCCATGTTTCATTAAGCCAACCAAATAAACTGTTAGATCCTTTCCTAACCTCTCAAACTGAAACATTGAATGAAAAATCCGAACTTAGTGGACCTAAATCAATAAACTCAAACTGATCCAATGTTACATTCCTTGCCCCATTATCCCACACCCTCAGTAGCCATTCCTATATATATTCTCCAGGTTTCTGTCTGTACATGTTAGGAAAATCATGTAGGTCTTTTTGGGTATAGCATACCACCTCCTCAGTCACACTTTCTCTTTCACCTTTTGGGTGTCACTTGAACGTAACTTTAGTTATAGGTCTAGCAGCAACAATGGGTGGTTGGGGCATTTCATGAGAACATTCAAGAATGTCTTCCATGGCCTCTGCCTCAGGCAATGACTCAGCAGGAACAGTCAGGCTAATCCCATAAAACTGAGGAGGTGGGGATAATGGTTTTACAGTAATCCCTTCAGATGGGAGGGATTCAACAGAATTTACAGGCTCCATATCCTGATCTGCCTGACTATCTGCCCATATGTCCCCATTCCAGATTTCAGGATCCCATTTTTTTCCCAATCAATGCCCTCACTTTAACTTCAGACACAATTCTGTGTTGGGAATTTAATTGGCATTGTAATTCAGCCACCCTTACAATAAGACTCTGGGTTTGGTTTTCAGCAATATCAGCTCTGTTACTAGAAGAAATAGGCATTCTTTCAGAGCACAACTGGAAACACTGAAGTCTTTTATGTAGCGCTTAAGCTGAGACTTAGCAGTTCTGAGCTCATCTCGCTCTTTCAGCACTTTGTCTAGTGTAAGCAGGACCAACAAACCAGCTGCCTTATACTCCTCATGCTGAGAAAATTGCAAAAAAGTATCAAATATGTGATCAATCAAAGCCTCACTTCTCACATATACATGATCTACTGGTGATGCTATTTTGCATATTAATGTTGCCATCTCATGCCACAGATTAGCAGGGCCCTCTTTACTAACAGAGGCAAGGTCACTAGTGTCTTTAAATTAATCAAATTAGAGAACAATTTAGGAAGCCCATCCTTATGATTTTGTCTCTCTAGAACCACTCTTGGTACCAAATGTGTCAGGCTGTGTTCTCTAGAGAAACAAAACCAGTAAAGATTATATATATAGAGAGAGAAAAAAAAAAAATTATCTTAGGAAAAAGGCTCACACAATTATAGAAGCTGGCAAGTCCAAAGTTCTTGGATCAAACGTCAAGCTGGAGGCTTTTCCCAACTCTTGCAGCTGCAGGGGCTGAGGAGATCAAGGTCAGCAGGTAGTATACTGGCTATTGACTCCAACGAATGATGAATCCAAGATCTCCAGGCCAAATGGTGAATTGTTCACTCATGGACGGTTAGTTGTAGGCAGAACGACAGAATCCCAATCCACAGAAGAATGTCTCTTTTCCTAGGAAGTCCATAAATATACTGGAAGCAGGACACACCCCTAGGGAAACTCCCTTTCAACAGATTGGCTGCTCAAAACATAATCATCTGATCCCATAAGTGCCAGTCTGTTTCCTATGTACTCCATCTGGCAAAGTCCACACATATAGTCACCATTTGTGTTGTTGAAAAAATGTATTTGCAATGAATAAGTCATTGGTCTTGCAAAATTCTATTGTGCAATCTCCAGTGTTATTTCTGTCACTAAGGCCAAATTTTCTAACTACAGGTGATTCTTCTTTGTTTCCAACTTTTGCATTTCAGTCACCAGTGACAATTAACACATCTTGATTCCACATTCAGTCAATTTCAGACTGCAAAAGTTGATAAAAATCTTCAGTTTCCTCATCTTTGGCTTTTGTAGTTGGTGTATAAATTTGAATAATAGTCATATTAATAGGTTTTCCTTGTAGGCGTATGGATATTATCCTATCACTGACAGCATAGTATTTCAGTACAGATCTTGAAACATGCTTTGTGATGATGAATGCCATGCCATTCCTCTTCAAACTGTCATTCCTAGCATAGTAGATCATATGGTTGTCTGATTCAAAATGGCCAAAACCAGTCCATTTCAGCTCACTAATACCTAGGATATCAATCTTCATGCATTCTATTTCATTTTTGAGAACTTCCAGTTTTCCTAGATTCGTACTTCATACATTCCATGTTTTGATTATTAGTGGATGTTTGCAAAGTTTTCTCCTCAATTTGAGTCATGCCACGTCAGCAAATGGAGGTCCTGAAAGCTTTACTTTATCCATATCAGTAAGGTTGGCTGTACTTTGATGATGCAGATCTTTCCCAGTCATATTTTCAGACATCTCTAACCTAAGGGGCTCATTCTCCTGCACTGTATCAGACAGTGATTCTGAATTATTCATAAAGTTGTGGAGTAATGTATCAGACAGTGTTTCTCTGCTATTCATAAGGTTTTCCTTGGCCAATTATTTGAGAAGTGGATGATCTCTTCCTTCTTCCTAGTCTGTTTCAGTCTGTAAGCTGCATTGAAACCTGTGCAAAATTGCTGGCATTTGAAACACCAGTAACATAGTCTCAAACATCATAGCAACATGCAAATTAGAGCCACAAGTTTGTTTCACTTAACTGTTTGAAATCTCCCTGCCTTTCCCTTACCTGGATCCCTGCTGCTGCTGCTGGGTCACTCTGGTCACCCAGCTTTTCTTTCCCCTGCTTTCCTATCTCTTGGAGGTGGGGGCTGGTTCCCTCCCCTTACCTGGATCGCTGCCACTGCCTACAGCATTTCTTATGATTCTTCAGAGAGTTATATGAACACAAAGATGGAAGGGTTTTCTGAACTGCTCTGTGTCTAATTGTAGCATTTTGGGGTCTCTGGAGAAACAGTGCCTAAACCAGATTAATGTAAAGAAATACAGTAAAGTTGGAGCCAGAAAATATCCAGAATGAGGGCCATTAACATGGACAACAAATTAGTGCCAAGTGGTGAAGATCTATTTAGATATACGTAAGGAAATATGGTTTCCTTCAAATACAGCTTCAAAGACATAATAATATTTTATATAATTTATTTTATTTATGTTTTGTTGTTGAAAACATAAACAGCAGAGACATTATTCACCAGTCAGCAATTTCTATATGTACAAATCCAAAACACTTTTTACATTCTTCATGTTGTAGAACAATTATCATCCTCTTTGTCCTAATTGTTCCTCCCCAATTAACTTCCATTCACTACCCTCTAAGCTTCCTGTCTATTATTTTGAGTTGCTGCTGTCGATTTGATCCCATATGCATAGTTCAAATACCTATTAATTCTTTCATTTTCACATATGTTTATATTCTGCTGTTCCCAATGGCATTGCCTTCAGACACAGGCATACAACAGATCACCCTGGGATTAAATACCTATGTCCTATTTTGCAGAAATTTTTCTAAGTACTTGTGTGTGTATGTGTGTATGCATGTGTATTTCAGTCTTAGATATATTTAAGATAATAAATCTATATCAAAATCACTTTCTATTATCTCAGCATTCATAGGAAAAATGAGAAAGCATATAAAGTATCAATACTTCACAAAATCCTCTGATTCAGAATTATGGAAATCTTCAAAGAAAAACTAGTTACAAAATAGAATGGATGACACAGATACACTGAGTTCATTTGACCTAGTGGTGTAAAAGGAGAAGTTGAACACCTAATTCAGAATGTATTATAGACAGAATTAAAGATCACAGAGAATGGCTTGCTCTTTTCTTATGAATTCTTACAACTGTGCAGAGCTGTGATTGTATAAATACTTTATTTTATCAAAGCAAGGAGTACAGATTCATATTTACTATGTGTAGTTCAGGGTCAAGAATGTCAACATAAAGCTCGCAGGAGAAGATTGAATTAGACTGATGTCAAGTTGGTCCATAATTATCAGAATTATTCTGACACTATATTCAACTCTGACACAAAAGGTGAGGCTAGACATTAATCTTGCCTTCAAAAGTAGGGAAAAGTTATTAAACCATCATCTTACATATGATAAGGAGCTTTGGTGGTGCGGTGGTTAAGACTTTGGCTGCTAATCAAAAGGTTATGGTTCAAAACCATGAGTCAATCAGCAGGAGAAAAAGGAGAGAGTTAACATCTGTAAAGCTTTACAGACTTTGAAAACCTGTGGGGTCACTATGAATCAGAATCAACTTGATAGCAGTTAATTTGGTTTGGTTTTGATTTACATATGATTAGATATTAGGTAATCATAATTCATGTGTTTATAGATTCAGGTATGTTATTTAATATATCATCTCATCATTTGCTTTCTCAGGAAATTTTGACTCTCCATAATTGTCTCATGGCATTTTTCACTTCTGCATTCCTTAGAGTGTAGATGAGAGGGTTAAGAAAGGGTGTAGCAATGGTATAAAATACTGACACCATTTTGTCCATGGAGAAAGTGGTTGGTGGACGTGTATATATGAATATACATGGACCAAAAAATAAGATGACTACGATGATGTGAGAGGTGCAAGTGGAAAGGGCTTTTTTCCTCCCTTCTGCACTGTGATTTCTTAGTGAATGCAAGATAATAAAGTATGAGATTATCAGAAGCACAAAACTAGTTGAACAAAGGGCCCCACTATTGGCTACCACCTGTAGGTTGATCACATAAGTATCCATACAGGCAAGTTTTAATAAGGGTTGCAAATCACAGCAATAATGATCAATCATATTGGGTCCACAGAAGGGTAATTTCAGGGCCAGGGCAATTTGAGCTATAGAATGTATAAAAGATCCGATCCAAGAAAATATAATTAAGACGATGCACACCTGTCGTCTCATGATGGTTGGGTAATGCAAGGGTTTACAAATGGCCACATAGCGATCAACAGCCATCAGGACAAGGACAAAGATCTCCATAGCACCAAATAAATGCAGTACAAAGACTTGTGTAATGCACTCATTGTAGGATATGACTTTCTCTGCAGAGAGCGCATCCACAATTAGTCTAGGGGCTGTGGAAGTTGAGAAGCAGGTATCAGCAATGGACAAATAAAACAGGAAGAAGTACATGGGACTCCCAAGAGTCCGGCTGAACTTGATGGTCACAATAATGAGCAAATTTCCCATTACAGTTGCAGCATAGAAAATTGAGAAGATTGTGAACACCATTTTCTGCCTTATAGGATCCTGTGTCAATCCCAGGAGTATGAACTCAGTAACACTTTTATTTTGCTGCATTGTTTCAGCAGATGTGGGGAAAGTAGAGTTTAGAAATAGTTTATCTGCAAGAAGAAAAGCAATAATTTTATGAGACGAATACTTCATTTGGAGCTCAAATTCCTATGCCTGATCATGGACTT
>NW_006922237.1:652924-653557 GCF_000298275.1 Orycteropus afer afer
GGGTTTGAACCGCCAGCCGTCTGGTTAGCAGGCAAGTGACTTAGCCACTATGCTACCAGAGCTCCTAAAGTCAAGGAAAGGTTTATCTATGGAAGGAAATTTTCTTTGTCGGTTACAAGTGTTGGGAGGGGCGGGAAGGGGACACTGTTAGATAGGTAGAGATAAGTATTGATTTGGGTGAAGAAAAGGACAATGTACCAAATGTGAGTGATCAACATGGTGGCATTGAGGGAGAGGAAGACAGAGAGAGGTACATGGGAGGTAGACTTTTGCACATACAGTACTGTGTTGTCAGTGAAGGCAAACATGGGCATGTAAGTGGCTAGATGGGTGGATGGACCTGACTATTAGATATGTCTATGAAGTGGGGAGTGTAACCAAGACCATGTATAGGGCTGGCAGACAATGGTCCTGTAAGTGTATTTGTATGATGTGTAAGAATTCCCAGGTGTATATATACAGCTCTAGAGCATCTAATATAGTGTTTAGAATATATCATTGCTTAATATAGTATTTGTATATAATGAATATAATGTAATATAATGAAATGTGCAAAGACCTGGAGTCTGAAAACCAAAAAGGAAGAACACACTCAGCATTTCTCAAACTGAAAGAACTGAAGAAAAAATTGAA
>NW_006922237.1:653657-661294 GCF_000298275.1 Orycteropus afer afer
GATTGAAATTCACAAGTACCTGCTTACCTTATTCCACATGAGGTTGTAGTAAGAAAATAATGAAAAAAAAAGTGGATTTTCAAATATAATAATCATTAATGTTAGGGATTTAGTATGAGCAGATATTTTCTTGAGTTGAATGTGTTTCCTCAGTTTTCAGAAAGCACCTATCAATATTAGAAGCAATGTGTTGCAACATAGAGAAAATTTTTGTAACTTACTTGAGAATGCTCTCAATTCTTGAACCTGGTAGTCTAAAATTTTATCATACCTTGTTGTCAAAAGTTACCTTCTTTACTTCTTTCAATAGTTTCCTTGTTCTTTTAATATAGTTTCTTAAGACACAGGAAAGACTGAGGCTACAGTTAAAGGAGAAAGAGAACATTAACCATATATCACAGTATACTTTCAAATTTCAAGTTTACAGCTTACACACTAAAGATATAGAAAAGAACTCAAGATGCTCCAATGCAGTCAGCAGAAGCTTTTCAGTATAAATCTTATCATGGATATTCTTGAGTGTCTTATAACCCAACTTCAATAAGAGATATAGAAATAAATAATAATAATAATAATATATTTTATTTTGTTTGTATCTAACTATATGGCTAAGTATATGCCTGACCCAAGCCATGTTATTCTGGAATCACCTTATATGCATGTGAAAGCTGGGAAATGAATAAGGAAAACTAGAGAAGAATTGACACATTGGAACTACAATGTTGGTGAGAAGTATTGACTATATCATAGACTGTGAGAAGAATGAAAAAAATCTATCTTGGAAGAAGTACAGCCTGAATCCTTCTTAGAAAGGAGGACAACAAGATATTATTTCACTTACTCTGGATATGTTATTTGGAGGTCAAGTACTGTGAGGGGGACATCATTCTTGGTAAAGTACAGGGTCAACTAAAAAGAGGAAACCCTTCAATTGACAGAGCAGTGGCAACAATGGGGTAAAACATAACAATGATTGTGAAGATGACTCAGGACTGGTCAATAGTTTTCTCTATTATACATATGGTTGTTGTGAGTTGGACCAAATTCAATGGCACCAAACCAGAAGAACAACACATCTAGCAACTAAACAGACTGTTTTATGTACATTATGACATTTGTTTCCCAAATAGTAGCGTAGTCAAAAGAAAAAATAATTGCCAAAGTGCTAAAGTGTATTTATAGCACATATGATAGGAATAAGTTTTCCAAGCCAATATATTTCACCATTACATTTAAAAAAAAGTCATCACAAAGGAATAATGGACAAAAGAATCAGTTGTAAGGGGTCTTTTCTTTACCTAAAAATTTAAATATATCAAAAGATGTTTAATTTCATTATAGTTAAGGACACTGAAATTAAAATGTCAATTAGGTATAAGTTTTACCTATCAGATTTGTAAAAAGAATTTTTTATATATAAATATTTATTAACATATTGAACCTGCAAATGTGGAAAACCATCAACCTTACACATTTTTGATAGGCATTTCAGTGAGTGCAACCTCCTGTGCAGTCTTTTTCAACATCTGTAATTTTACTATTGTATCAGCTACTGATTGATTTTCCAGTACACTTACTCACATGCACAAAACCATTCTATGGTACAAAAAGATAAGAATAACTTAAATGTCTGTCAGAAGGTCACTGAATACACCAGGCATAATACTTTTCTGCAAATATTAATAAAAACAAAGCCGGCATGTATGTAAGGGTCCTTGAAATACATTATAATACAAACAGCAGAGGTCATAAGAATATGTTTAGAATGATAATATTTCCATGAAAATCAGGGAAATAAACATCAGCATGTGAACTTTTTATATAAATGAAATGTATTTAGAAAGATGGAAAGAAAATCATATTATTTGTACTCAATCTTTGATGAGAGAAATTGCATTCCAGTTTAAAGATAGAAGTAAAACTACTTTTAGAGATGCATTTGTTGATAATATTTTTAAAAATGTCTTAAGCATGTTTTGTTAAAGAAGAAAGATTTAAACAATCTTAATAGAGGAGATAATTTGATTAACTTAACTTACCTCAGCACACCACTGAACCTTCAAACTGTCTTCTGATGTAGGCTGGAGGGACTGCAATATTCTTGGGGCAACACTAAATTCCAGGCATTTAAGTAAGCTAATGAATCAGCTGTGGAGGCAGCTGTGAAAGTCCATGCTCTCTAACCACACCATACACGAGTGCACAACCATGGAACTCCAGGCTCACTTACATAACTGGAAATTTGAGTGTCTTACCAAATCTGTTATGTATCTATAACTGTTATATAGGAGCTCTGGTGGTGTAGTGCCTAAGGCATTTGACTGCTAACCAGAAGGCTGGTTGTTCAAACCCACGAGCCGCTCTTCAGAAGGAAGGTTAGGCAATCTACTTCCATAGTGATACTCCCTCAGAAACCCAAGGATTGGTTGTCATGAGTTGGATCCGACTCGATGGCAGTGAGGGTGTTTTTTGTTTGTTTGTTTGTTTGTTTATATGTTATATATATAATGGGTTATGTATATGTATATCTTGTAGTTGTGTGCCCTCAAGTTGTTTCTGACTCATAAATTCACTACCACCAAGTTGAATCTGACTCATAATGACACTATAGGATAGAGTAGGACTGCCCCATAAGGTTTCCAAGGCTGTAAATATTTACAGAAGTCAACTGACTTACTTTTCTTCTGTGGTGTAGGTACGAATCTCTGACATTTGCATTAGTCTCCAGCTGTTTTAACCACTGCAAACCAGAGTTCCTTTTCTTACTCATTTTGGCCCAATATGACAGAATCCAACCATTGGGTGTGATAGTGTGTAATCTTTATGGGTGCAGATCGCTGGGTTCTTTCTACCACAGAGCAGCTGGATGTGTTTAAAGTGTCAACTTTCTAGTTAATAGTCGAACACATAACCATGCACCACCAGAGCTTCTTACATGTGTGTATGTATGTGTGTAAATATATATTTAATTTCCATGGGTGGCACAATGAATGGGTTAAGTCATTCACTACCAACTGAGAGGCTAGTGGATGGGACCCACCCAGAGGCACCACAGAAGACAGGGCTGCGATTCTGTTTCTCTGAAAGTTTAGAGCCTTGCAGAGCCCATGAAACACTATTATACTCTGTGCTCATAGAGTCTCCATGAATAGGAACCAACCCAACGGCAACTAGCAACAACATATAAATGCACACACACACACACACACATGTGAACAAACAGCCATACAGACATACACATATTCATAACATATTTCATAATTGTACATTAGCATGATACAATATGAATGATACACGTTAAGAGAAATTAAAATAAGAATAAGGATTTTTGTGTGCTCACAGCTGCATATTAATACAGAAAAGGTGTGGGTGAATATTTTTTAATTTAATGAATATTTGTTGAAAGTGTAAAAGAATTAAAGAGGATTTCCCATAGGTACAATTCTATAGGGTCCCATGTTATTTTGTACTCAGTTGCCTTGAGGATATTTAACCCTGTAATCAAATTTAATCATGGCAAGTTCATCACCTTCATGAAGCTTTTCTGGAACATTCAAACAAAATTATTTCTGTTAGCTTATGGCCATCACCCCGATCTACCAATAATGCTTACACTGCAGTGCTCAACATGCACGTGTCTTTTTTAACAACAACAGTGTTTTATCTTCCACAAAACACTTCATTTTTCCCCACTAAAAACAAAATATTTCAATTAATAGATGAACCCTTGACATCTTTTATTTCTACCTCTGCTTCAGATAGTATATTACTCCTAGAAACATCCCAATATTTTCTATCCTTTCACAAATGTCTTTCATTTATCACATGTATGATGACACTGAACAGATTCATTTTCTCTAAGTATTAAACACAAGTCATTTGCCAATAAAAGTCTTACCAGCTTTTCTGCAAAGGATAGGATGTTTCCTTACTCTCTTTTTTTCTCAGGGTAATTTGGAAGCCACATCTTCCAAAGAGGAAAAAATAAAGTTAAATTAAAAAATGTCTGTAAAATATTCTTTAATTTCACAAACACACTTGCTTTCTCACCTGTCTACTAGACTGCAATCAAGATTGGTTGTAATTTCATCCTATGTGCTTGGCAATCCACCCTCACACATTATGTGGACTGTGAAATGTTCTCTTTTTCTTCCCTGGAGGAGTATTTAACGTGAATGATGCAAAATAGAGGAGTCTTGGGAAGACCATTCCCTAAAGAGTCTCTTCCTCCCAATTAAGAAATGTGAGCCACATATGACAAAGAGTTCTCTTTAACTTGTCCTCATAGATTATTGGGGAAAGGAGATGTGGCCTTTTACCAACATTAAATGTATTTATTTTGGTAATAAATAACTATTTTTCTAATTTTTTCTTCAGATTTGGGTGAAAGTTTACAGAGAAAATTGGTTTTCCATTCATCAGTTTACACGCATTTTCTTTTCCTTTTTTTTTTTTTTTTTGTGACATTGATTGCAATCCCCACAATATAACAGCACTCTTCAAACTTCTTCCCTGTGGTTAAAATTTTCCTTTCCCTTCTTTCCTATCCATTCCTAACATCTGAGTTTTACCCATGTGGAAACTCAACATTTTTGAACTCTTATGGTTGAGTGCTCTAAGGGGTGCATACCTCCCTGGTTTTATTGTTCACATCTCTCTCTATATATATACAGTTTGGCTGATTGTTCTGCCACAGGATTGAGTTCAATGTCAGATCTGAAGGCTGACTAAGGGCCATAAACTCAGGGATTCCACCTCTCTCTATCAGAACAGTAAGCTTGCTCATTTTTATTAGTTCAACTTTTGTTCCACACTTTTCTCCCACTTCACCCAGGATCACCTGGATGACCCCTTTAGTAGTGATTGGAAGTGGTAGCTTGGCGTCATGAAAGTTTTCTGTTCTCCAGGATCATGGAGGTTCAGGTTCATATGGTCCAGCAGTCCCTTGGACTAATTGTTTCCATGTGTCTTCTTTCATTTTTGTTTGCTCTGCATGGGGAGAAACCAATAATTGCACCATAGATGGGTGCTCACCAGCTTTTAAGACCCCAGTCACTACTCACAAAAAATAGGATATAGAACAATGTCTTTGTGAACTATGTTATGTCAGTTAATGTTGATACTCCTCATGGCTATGGTCCTGAGTCCTCAGGCCCAGTGACTCACTCCCACAAAGGGTTTGGTTACAGCTAAGAGGTTTTCATAACTTGGCATGTTTTTGATAAGATTAAAATGATGGTTATCATTCTCCAATAAAATGAACCAGAAATTCTTAATGAAATGGTTACTGATTATAGTTCTGGGGCAGACATGTATAAGAGGAACTAGATAACACTGTAGTGCCAGAAACTACAGAAGGGCTCAAACACATACATACACAAAAAATGATGAAAAAATGTCAAAGGGCAAAGAGATACAGGCCTAACTGAAAGAACTCCCAATGAACAACACTGGGAAAATTTGTGCAAGAAAATAAATAATACAGTACAGGAACATAACCCAAGTATACAGTAAATATTCATGGGTCCATACTGATATGAAAGAGTGATTGAATAAACAATTACAAGAGGGAAAAGAAGCAAATTTCCTGTTAGAAGAATCCCAAGTGATTTATATAGATACTTTATCCTTAAGACATGGAGCCTAATTCTTCATCCCTAAGTGTAGGCTGTACACTTTCTACTAAAGAGTGTGGTATGGGAAGAGAAATAAGAAAGTCACTTTACAGAAAAAAAAAAAAAAAAAAAAAAACCTTGCAATTTCTACCTCTGTTAGATGATCAAGAATAATGGCACTTTACCTATTGGTCTTCCTCCAAAAACTCATAATATCAGTTTAGCTGGTTTAATTTCTAGAGAAATTAAACTGGTGATTTCTAGAGAAGCAGAACCAATGATCCATATACACATACACACACATACGCTCACCATGTGTGTATATACTGACACAGAGAGAAACTTAGCTCAAGGGATTAACTGATGCCTTGTGGGGGTTGGCAAATCCAAAATCTGTACATCAGGCAGCAGGCATGCAGACTATTGTTATATCACGGGATTGTAGGAGGTGAAGCAATAAATCTAAAATTCATAAGTGAGACGACAAGATGGCGATTTCTATAGACTTGAGTCCCAAGACCACGTTCAGAGTAAAAAATGTTGTTGTTGTTGTTGTTATGTGCCGTCGAGTCGGCCCCGACTCATATTAGTTGCACCAAAATATCTTCTTATATTCTGAATGCAGACCATGCTTTCAGAAAATTCCCTTTTCAATTTATTGTTTGACTAGATTACATTACTCACCGCCATCAAGTAAAATCCAACTCATAGCAATGCTCAGTGGGTTTCTGAGGTTATAAATCTTTACAGAAATAGCCCCATTTTCCTTCCAAAGAGCAGCTGGTGAGTTTGAACCACTGGCCCTCTGATTAGCAGTCAAATGCCTTCTCCTCTACACCACCAAAGCTCCTTAGATGACATTTGGAGAGGTCATTATATTACATTGTGAAACCACTACTAGTCTAGTATTTGTCTAAACCAGTAGCAATGATAGACTAACCAAGATGACACATGATATTAACCCTCATACTAAACACTGAGTAAAATATCAACCAAACTCCAATTGAAGGATATTATGCAAAATTCCTGACTAGTTCTCTTCAAAACTATTAAGATCAGTCATAAAAACTTAAGAAAATTTAAAGAACTGTCACTTTTTAGGGATAGCCAAGAAAACAGGGTAAATAAATGGAATGTGGTGTCATGAATAGAATTCTGGGACAGAAAAAGGATATAGGTAAAAACTGAGGAAATCAGAATAAGGTATGAATTTTAGATAAAAATGCTGAAGTGTCAAAATTAGTTTATTAGTAGTGACAAATGTAACATAATAATGTAAGATGATAATAATAAGAAACACTTATTATGCATATGGGAACACTGTAAAATTTTGCAACTTTTATTAATCTAACTATTGTAAAAGTTTATTTTAAAGTGATAGTGAAGACAAGGTGCATATATGTTGTAATTCAATTCAGTTAATTGAGTACTGTTGTTGCTACCCTCCAGTCAGTTGAGAGTTATAACGACCCTATGTACAACATAATGAAATACTCTTCTATCTTGCATCATTTTCACAATCATTGCCATGTTTGAGTCCATTGTTGCAGCCGCTGTGTCAACCCATTCCTTGGAGGGTCTTTTTGTTGTTGTTGTTGACCTCCGTTTTACCAAGGATGATGTCTTCTAGGGACTTATCCCTTCAAATGTTATTGTTGTTGTTAGGTGCTGCAGAGTCCTGTCCAACTCATGGCTACCTTATGCACGGCAGAATGAAACACCACCCGGTCCTGTGAAAGCTCCATGATCCTTGCTATATTTGAGCCCAGCGTCGCAGCCACTCTGTCAGTCCATCTCATTGAGGACTTTCCCCTCTTTCGTTGACCCTCCACCTTACCAAGCATGACATCCTTCTCCAGGGAATGGTCCCTACTGATAACATGACCAAAGTAGGTGAGACAAAATCTGGCCATTCTTGCTTCCAAGGAGCATTTCGGGAGCACTTCCTCCAGGACAGATCTGTTAGTTCTTTTAGCAGTCCATGGTACTTTCAGCATTCTTTGCCAGCACCACAACTCAAAA
>NW_006922237.1:665704-671971 GCF_000298275.1 Orycteropus afer afer
ATTTTGGTCATGTTGTAAGAAGGGACCATTCCCTGGAGAAGGATGTCATGCTTGGTAGGGTGGAGGGTCGATGAAAGAGGGGGAGGCCTTCAGGGAGATAGATTGATACAGTGGCTGCGATGGTGGGCTCGAGTATAGCAGGGATTGTGGGGCTGGCGCGGGATCGGGCAGTGTTTCGTTCTGTTGTGCATGGGGTCACTGAGTCGGAAATGACTCGACGGCACTTAACAACAACAACAACAACAATATAGTATTTAAATATTTCAATAAAAATTTATCATATCATAAATATTATAACTCTGTTTTATTAAAAATTAATGTTTTTTTGTTGCTGTTGTTAGGTGCCATAGAGTCAGCTCCAACTCATAGGTACCCTATGTAAAACATAGCCTATGCAATCCTCACAATCCTTGGTATGCTTGAGCACATCATTGCAGCCACTGTGTCGATCCATCTCATTGAGGATTTTCCCCTTTTCACCTGACCCTCCATTTTACCAAGCATGATATCCTTCTCCAGGGAATGGTCCCCTCTGACAACACGACCAAAGTATGTGAGACAACAACTGGCCATTTTTGCTTCCAAGGATTCCAGGTGCACTTCTTCCAGGACGGATTTGTTCATTCTTCTGGCAGTTCATATTACTTTCAGTATTCTTCACCAAAACCACATCACAAAGGCATGAACTCTTCCTCAGTCTTCTTTATTCATTGTCCAGCTTTCACATTCATATGAGACAATTAAAAATACCACAGCTTGGGTTAGGTGCACCTTAATTTTCAAAGAGATATCTTTGCTCTTCAGGACTCTAAACACATCTTTTGCAGTAGATTTGGCCAGTGCAATACATCATCTGATTTCTTTACTGCTGCTTCCATGAGTGTTGATTATGGATCTAAATAATATGAAATTGTGGACAACTTCAAACTTTTCTCCATTTATCATATGCTGCTTATTGGTCAAGTTGTGAAGATTTTCATTTTCTTTATGTTGAGGTGTAATACAGCCTCAGAAACCCAATGAGGGTCACTATGAGTGGAATCTACTTAATGGCAGAGATTTTTGTTCTGTTTTGTTTTAATTTCGTCATGCAGAACTTGTACACAGACTAAGAGGAAAATGTTCCAACAGAAAAAAAGGGATAATACATATTTTGGGATCAGGAAAATTGTGTCTTGGGGTTGTAGTTTTTCCCAGAGCTCCTTTATTTAATACGTATGTATAGCAAATCATCCCAGAAGCTGAAATACATGAAGGAGAATGTGGAGTCAGGATTGGAGTCTCATTAATAACGCATGATATGAAGATGACATAACTTTGCCTACTGAGTGTAAAGGGGACTTGAAGCACTTACTGGTTATGATCAAAGATGATAGTCTTCAGAATGGATAATGCCTCACAACTGGACCAATATGCAGTATGTTGAGAAATGGAGAAAAGTTTGAACTTCTCAAAGATTTCATTTTGCTTGGGTCTATAATCAACACCATGGAAGAAGCAGTCAGGAGATCAAACGACATTTGGTATTTGGCAAATTTACTACAGAGAGAAAAAAAATGTTTTAAACTGTTTTAGAGAAAATACGTCACTTTGAAGACTAAGGTGCACCTCACCCAAACCGTTGTATTTTCAATAGCATCATATGAATGAATGTAAGAATTGGACAGTGAGTATGAAAGACCACAGTAGAATTCATGCCTTTTAATTATGTTTTTATTGTTGTTGAAGCATATTGAATATACCACGGACTGCTACAAGAACGAATCAATCTGTCTTGGATAAAATGCAACCAGAATGCTCTTTAAAAGGATGAATGGCCGAACTTTGTCTTTCCTAATTGGTCGTCTTGGCAGAAGGGACCAGTCTGTGGAGAAGGTTATTATGCTTTGCAATGTACAGGCTCAGAAAAAAGGTGTAGACCCTCAAAGAGGTACATTGACACAATGGCTGCAATAACGGGATCGAGTATAACAATGAGAGTGAGAATGTCACAGGGTTAGGCAGTGTTTTGTTCTCTTGTACATAGTGTCACTATGTGTCCCGACAAACTTGAAAACACCTAAAAACAACAGTCCTGTTTACTTCTGCTTCACAATATTGGAAACTCCCATAAATTTGTGAGATAGTGTATGCAAACTCTAAAAACTTAGTTCCTAAAGTTTTAAATGTATGAGTAAACATTTGTTTAAATTTATGAGTAAACATTTGTGTATGTTGAGGAGAGAGAGGAAGAAAATTGATTTTCAATGGGCACGGGTGGGAATGAATGAAAAATTTTCTACAGTTTGTGTTCTGATTTCTTTTAACTTTCCTTTTTTTAAAAAACCTAATGCTACATTATTTTTTCATGTTTCTATTTCCTTTTTTCCCTCTTTTTCATTTTTTTTTTTTTAATTGTGATTTGGGTGATAGTTTACAGAGCAAATTCACTTTCCATATAGAAGCTCACACACACGTTGTCTCATGACATTGACTACAATTTACCCCAATGCAACAGCTTCCCTTCCACTTCCTCCCAATAGTTACCTTTTCCCTGTGTCCATCTCTCCATGCACTCCTGCCCCTGAACTGTCTCCCTGTGCATAAACAGCCCTTCTTTCTCCCATGATTGTTCTCTTTCAGGAGTGTACTTACCTCAGGTACATGTTCAACTCATATGCCTGTCTTATTTGGCTGGAAGCCAGAAGTGTGAGTTCTATTCCAGACCTGAAGGGAGTAGGGACAGGGACATATATATGCCTGTCTTATTTGGCTGGAAGCCAGAGGTGTGAGTTCAATTCCAAACCTGAAGGGAGTAGGGACAATAGTCTCAATGGTTCCACCAGGCTCTATCAGACCAGCAAACCTGATCCTCACTTTTTTTTTTTTCTTCCAAATGATTTTGTGTTTTGTTCCACATTGTTCTCCCTCTGCATCCAGGATCTCCTCCATAGATCCCCCTCTGAGTGGTTGACAGTGGTAGCTGGGCACCATCTAGTTCTTCTGGTCTCATAGTCATATAGGCTGAGGATCATATGGTGTACCAGTCACTAGGACTAAGTGGTTCCATAAATCTTTGGTTTTCTTCATTCTTCTTTGCTCTGGACGAGGAGAGACCCATCGTTGTATCTAGATGGCTGCTTCCCAGCTTTTAATATCCCAGTTGCTACTCAGCAAAGTAGGAGGTGGAACAATGTTTTGTGTAATATGTTATGCCAATTGAGCTTGATGTCCCCTACAACTATGGTTCCAAGGTCACAGGTTTAACTACTCACTCCCTCTGGGTAACTGTGACCAAGAAACATGTCCTTTGTCAGCTCTACTATACCCCTGGGAATTCTTACAGAACATACAAATACACTTGTAGAATCATTGTCTGCCAACCCTACACATGGTCTTGGGTACACTTCCTGCTGCACAGATATACCTAATAGGTCATCCTGCCCACCCATCGATCCACTGACAACACAGTACTGTATATGCAAAAGGGTTCATCTTTGTTGTCTGTACCTCTCATGTACCTCTCTATGTCTTCCTCTTCCTCAATGTCACCATGTTGATCATTCACACTTGGTACATTGCCCTTCTCTTCACTCAAATCAATACTTATCTCTACCTATCTAATAGTGTCCTCTATCTTCCCCTCCCACCACTGGTAACCAACAAAGAAAACTCCCTTCCATATATAAACCATTACTTGACTTTTACTATAGCAGACTAATATAATATTTGTCCTTCTGTGATTGACTTATTTCACTCAGCATAATGTTCTGCAAGTTTATCCATGTTATGCCGTGTTTTGGAGATTCTATATTATTCTTTAGGGTTGCATGGTATTCCATTATATTTATGTACCATAGTTTGGTTATCCATTCCTCAGTTGATGGACACTTAGGTTATTTCCATCTTTTGGCTATTGTAAATAGTGCTGTGATGAACATGGATGTGCATATGTCTGCTCTTGTCATGGCCCTCGCTTTTTCTAGGATATATACTTAGTAATGGAATGGCTGGATCAAATGGTATTTCTATTTCCAACTCTTTAAGGAATCACCATTCTGCTTTCCACAGTGTTTGTACCATTTTACAGTCCCACCAGCAGTTTAGCAGAGTCTCAATCTCTTCAAATCCTTAGCAGCATTTGTTATTTTCTGTCTTGTTGAACTTGCTGCTAGTGCTCGTGCAAGATGGTATCTCATTGTTGGTTTGATTTGCATCTCTCTAATGGATAATGATCATGATCATTTCTTCATATGTTCATTGGCCACCTGAATATTCTCCTTGGTGAAGTGTCTACTCATGTCTTCTGCCCATTTTTTAATTGGATTATTTGTCCTTTTGTTATGGAGTTGTTGGAGTTTCTATAAATTCTAGAGATAGGTCCCTTGTCAGATATGTTATTGCCGAATATTCTTTCCCAATCTGTAGGTTCTCTTTTAACTCTTTTTGAGAAGTCTTTGGAAGCACATAAAAATTTAATTTTTAGAAGGTCCTATTCATCTAGTTTCTCTTGTGCTGTGTGTATTTTGGGTTATGCTTAATAGTCTATTTATGCCATATATTAAGGTCCCTAATTTGTCTCTAGTTTCCTCTTAGGAACTCTAGTTTTAGGTTTCACATTTAAGTCCGTGATCCTTCTGAAGTTAGTTTTTGTGTAGGGTGTGAGGAATAGATCTTGTTTCATTTTTCTGCAAATGGATCTCCAGTTTTGCCAGCACCATTTATTAAACAAACATTCTCTTCCCCATTTAATGGATTTAGGCCCTTTTCAAAGATCAGCTGACCATAGGTCAATAGATCTATTTCTGAGTCCTCAATTCTATTCCATTGGTCTATATGTCAGTCATTGTACCAATACCAGGCAGTTTTGACTATTGTGGCTATATAGTGGGTTTTGAGATCTGGCAGTGTGAGACCTCCTACTTTGTTCTTCACTAGTGCTTTGCTTATCTGGGCTCTCTTTCTTTTCCATATGAAGTTACTGATTGGTTTTTCCATATCCTTAAAAAATGTTGATGGGATCTGGATGGGTATTGCATTGAATGTATAGACTACTTTGGGTAGAATTGACATTTGCACAATATTTGATGTCCTGTCCATGAGCAGGGTATGTTCTTCCCTTTATATAGATCTCTTATGGTTTCTTGAAATAGTTTTTTATAGTTTCTTTGTAAAGATTTTTTGTGTCCTTGGTAAGATTTATTCCCAGGTATTTTATTCGTTTGGTAGCTATTGTAAATGGTATTGATTTCCTTTTTCTTTCTTTTTCAGCAATCTCTTTGCTGGTGTAGAGGAATTCAATTGATTTTTGGATGTTGATTTTGTATCCTGCCATGATGCTAAATCTCTCAATCCATTCCAGTAGATTTTTGACTGAGTCTCTTGGATTTTCTATGTATAGGATCATATCATCAGTAAATAGGGATAGTTTAAATTCTTCCTTACCATTTTGGATGCTTTTGATTTCCCTTTCTTGCCTTATTTCCCTGGCTAGGACTTCTAGTATGATGTTGAATAGAAGTGGTGATATAGGGCACCTTGTCTGGTTCCTGTTCCAAGGAGAATGGTTTCAGTCTTTCTCTTTTGAGAATAATACTGGCTATTGGTTTTGAATAGATGCCCTTTATTATGTTGAGGAATGTCCCTTCTATTCCTCTATTGCTGAGAGTTTTTATCAGGAATGGGTGTTGGATTTTATCAAATGCCTTTTCTGCATCAATTGATATCATCATGTGGTCCTTCTCCTTTGTTTTATTTATGTGGTGAATGACATTGATTGTTTTTCTAATGTTGAACCACCTGCATACCTGATATGAACCTCACTTGGTCATAATGAATTATTTTCTTGATATGTTGTTGAAGTCTATCAGCTAGGATTTTGTTGAAGATTTGTATCTATATTCATGAGAGATATTGGTCTATAGTTTTCCTTTTGAGTGATGCCTTTGCCTGGTTTTGGTATCAAGGTTATGCTTGCTTCATAAAATGAGTTAAGGAGGATTCTGTCCTTTTCTATCTTTTGGAATAGTTTGAGTAGTATTGGTGTCAGTTCTTCTCTGAATGTTTGGTAGAATTTTCTGGTGAAATAATCTGGACCAGCATTTTTTTGTTGTTGTTGGTAATTTTTTGATGACCTGTTCAATTTTTTATTTTGTTACGGACCTGTTCAACTGTTCCACATAAGTCAGTGTTAGTTTAGGTAAGTGATGTGTTTTTAGATATCTGTCTTTTTCTTCCAGATTTTCAAATTTGTTGCAGTAAAGTTCTTCATAGTATCCTGATATTATC
>NW_006922237.1:672071-673789 GCF_000298275.1 Orycteropus afer afer
TCCTCCAGGACAGATCTGTTAGTTCTTTTAGCAGTCCATGGTACTTTCAGCATTCTTTGCCAGCACCACAACTCAAAAGCATCAATTCTTCTTCAGTCTTCATTATTCATTGTCCAGCTCTCACATGCATACGAGGTGATTGAAAATATCATGGCTTGTGTCAGCTGCACCTTAGACCTCAAGGAGACATCCTTGATCCTCAGCACTTGAAAGAGGTCCCTTGCAGCCAACTTGCCCAGTGTTATTTGTCATCTAATGTCCTGACTGCTGCTTCCATTGGCACTGATCATAGAATCAAGCAATATGAAGTCTTTGACAACTTCAATTTTTTCTCCATTTATCATTATCCTGCTTATAGGTCCAGTTGTGAAGATTTTTGTTTATTTTATATTGAGATGTAATCCATACTGCAGACTGTGTTCTTCAATCTTCATCTGTGAGTGCCTCAAGTCATCCTCATTTTCAGCAAGCACAGTTGTGTCATCAGTGTATCACAGGCTGTTAATGATTTTTCCCCAAAACTTGATGCCACGTTCTTCCTCATATAGACAGCTTCTCAGATTATTGGCTCAGCATACAGATTGAATAAGTATGGTTAAAAGATACAACCCTGACACACTCCTTTCTTGATTTTAAACCATGAAGTGTTCCCTTGTTCTGTTTGAATAACAGCCTCCTGGCCAATATACAGGTTCAAGTGTTCGGGAATTCCCATTCTTCTCAATGTTATCCACAGTTTGTTATGATCTACACAATCAAATGCCTTTGCATAGTCAATAAAACACAAGTAAACATCTTACTGGTATTCTTTGCTTTGAGCCAAGAGCCATCTGACAGCAACTGTGATATCCCTTGTTCCATATCCTCTTCTGAATCCAGCTTGCACCTCTGGAAGTTCTCTGTCAATATACTGCTGCAACTGTTTTTGAATTATCTTTGGTAAGATCTTACTTGTGTGCGATACTAATCAAATTGTTTGATAATTTCCACATTCTGTGGGATTACCTTTCTTTGGAATGGGTACAAATATGGATCTCTTTCAGTCAGTTGACCAAATAGCTGTATTCCAAATGTCTTGGCATAACCAAGTGAGTGCCTCCAGTGGGACATCTGTTTGTTGAAACATCTCAGTGGGTATTCCTTCAATTCCTGGAGCTTTGTTCTTCAACAATTTCTTCAGTCCAGCTTTGAATTCTTCCTTCAGTGCCATTGTTTCTTGATCATATGACACCTCTTGAGATGGATGAATATTGACCAGTTCTTTTTCTTTGTGTGTGTGTGTATGTGTGTTTGTGATTGGGTGAAAATTTACAGAGTAAATTCACTTTCTATACAGCAGTTCACATACACTTTGTCTCAAGACATTGACTGCAATTTACCCCAATGCAACAGCTCCCCTCCCACTTCCTCACAATAGTTACCTCTTCCCTGTGTCCATCACTCCATGCACTCTTGCCCCCTGAGCTGTTTCCCTGTGCATTAACTGCCCTTCTTTCTCTCATGATTGTTCTCTCCAAGGAGTGTATGTTACTCAGGTAAATGTTCATCTCATATGCCTGTCTTTTGTTTGGCTGGAAGCCACAGGTGTGGGTTCAATTACAGACCTGAAGGGAAGCTAGGGGCCATAGTCTCAGGGGTTCCACCAGGCTCTATCAGACCAGCAAACCTGGACGCCCCCCCCCTTTTTTTTTCTCCCAAATGATTTTGAGTTTTGTTCC
>NW_006922237.1:685146-723008 GCF_000298275.1 Orycteropus afer afer
TTATTTGTATTCTCTCCCTCTTTTCCTTTGTTAAATTTGCCAGTGGTTTGTCAATTTTGTTGATCTTTTCAAAAAACCAACTTCTTGTCTTTTTTATTTTTTCTATTGTCTCTCTATTTTCTGTTTCATTGATTTCTGCTCGAATCTTGATTCATTTCCTTTCTTCTGATGACTGTAGGCTTTTCTTGCTGTTCTTTGTCTAATTGTTGGCAATGTTGATTTAAAGTGTTGACTTTGGCTCTTTCTTCTTTTTTTGATGTGAGCATTTATTGCTGTAAATTGGCTTCTGATTAGTACTTTTGCTGTGTCCCAAAGATTTTGGTATGTTGTGTTTTCTTTCTCATTTGATTCAAGGAATTTTTCAATTTCACTTTTTATTTCTTCTCTTACCCAACTTCTTAAGGAGGGTGTTGTTCAGTTTCCATGTGTTACTCTTTTTCTTTTGATCTTCCTCTTGTTGATTTGTAAATTGATAGCATTGTGATCTGAGAAGATGCTTTGCAGTATTTCAATGTTTTTAAATTTATGAAGGCTTGTTTTATGGCCTAACATATGGTCTATCATGGAAAATGTTCCATGTGCACTGGAAAAGAATGTGTATTGTGTGGTTGTTGAGTGTAGTGCTCTGAAGATGTCTGTAAGGCCAAGTTGGTTGTTAATGATATGTTCTTGTTCTGTTGGAGTGTGTACAGGACAAAGAATATCACTATTTACTTTTTATTCTTTTTTGTCTCCCATTCTACAACCAGCTACTCCAACAAAGTTAATCTCTGGCAAAAATAACCTGGACTCAGTAATGATCTTGAGTTCACTGATTTTATTCTATTTATTTCTACACACCTTGGTTACTTTTGGTAGTGATCCATATTTGGATTTTAAATGTCTATCTTTGCTTCTCTTTGTCCTTCAACACAGATTTCCTGATGGTTGATATAATACTAATCCCAGCTAACATGATTTTTCTTACTAGAGCTTTGGTGGTTTAGTTCCTCAGGTATTTGACTACTAACCAGCAGGTTGGTAGTTTATACACATAAGCCATCCCATGTGAAGGAAGATAGAGCAATCTACTTCCATAAATATTTACCATGTTGGAAGACCAAAAGAGTTTGCTATGAGCTGAAATTGAGTTGACTGCAGTGTTTTTGCTTGTTTGTTTTTAATTATTTTTATTGTGTATGGTATTCTTCAGAAAACTATATGAACACTGATGAGTTTTCTGATTGTAGCATTGTAGCATTGTTTGGGTTTCCAGAGAAACAGTACCTAAGTCAGGATAATGCAAATATAGATAGTAAAGTTAGAGAAAGTTAGAGAAGAGAGAGAAAATGCCCAGAAAACTACGGCCATTAACATGGACAGCAAATTAGTGTCATGTGGTGAAAATCTGTTTAGATATTTATCAGGGAATACAATTTCCTTCACCTTCAAAGATATCAAAGTTTTTTGTATAATTCATTTTATTTTTATTTTTGTTGTTGTTAAGACTATACACAGCAGAGAGAATATACACTGCTTCACCAATTTCTTTATATACAATTTAAAGACACTAATTACCTTCCTTATTTTGTGGAACCATCCTCAACTTCCTTTTCCTAATGTTTCTTCTCCCATTAACATGAAATCACTATCTCCTAAGCTAGATATTTAATGTTTAGAGTTGCTATTGCCAGTATGATCCCATTTATATAGTGTAAAAACCTATCAATCTTGAATTTTCACATATGTTTGTAGTCTACTCCTTTCAATTACATTTCCTCCAGTCATAAGCATAAAAGTTATGACCCTGGGATTAAATATATATGTCCTATTTTGCAGGAATTACTAAATAATTTGTGTGTGTGGGAGGTCCATTTTAGTCTTAGCTATTTTTGAGACAGTAATTCTATACTCAATATTCCCTTCTATTATCTTACTATTTTATGAAAAATGAAAAATAATTTAGAGTATCAGTACTACACAAAAATGCTCTGATTCAGAATCATGGTACTCTTTAAAGAAAAACTAGTGATAAAATAGAATGGATGATGTTGATAGACTGAGTTTGTTTGACTTGGAGGTGTCCAAGGGGAAGTTGCATACCTAATTCAAAATGTATTATAGACAGAATTAAAGATCACAGATAACTGGTTGCACTTTGTTTATAGATTCTCACAACTGTGCAGGGTTGTGATTGCATAAATATCTTTCTTATCAAAACAAAGAGTATACTGGCAGAATTATGATATATAGTTCATGGTCAGTGATGTCAAAACAGAGATCTCTGAAGTATATTGGGTTGTGCTGACATCAGCTTGGTCCATAATTATCTGAATTCTTCTGACACTGTTTCTAGCTCTGGCACAAAAGATGATGTTAGATGTTCGTCTTCCATACAAAACTAGAAAACACGTTGTTAACCCACAAACTTACATATGATAAGAAGCTCTAGAGGTGCTGTGGTTAAGGTATTGGACTTTTAATCAAAAGTTTGGTGGGTTCAAAACCCTATTGGTGAGAGATAGGAGTCAATTAGCTTCAGTAAAGATGTACAGCCCTAGAAAACCTATTGGGTCACTATGATCAGAATCAACTTGATGGCAGTGGGATTTACTTGGTTTTGGTTTACATACAACTGGATGTTAGGCAGTAATCACACACTATCATTTTCGATGTCCTTACAGATTCAGCCCCATTATTGAATATATCATCTTACCCTCATCTTGTCATTTGCTTTCTGAGGTAATTTTGATACTCCATAATTTTCTCATGGCATTTTTAACTTCTGCATTCCTTAGAGTGTAGATGAGAGGGTTAAGAAAGGGTGTAGCAATAGTATAAAACACTGACACCATTTTGTCCATGGGAAAAGTGGTTGGTGGACGTGTATATATGAATATACATGGACCAAAGAATAAGATGACTACAATGATGTGAGAAGTACATGTGGAAAGGGCTTTTTTCCTCCCTTCTGCACTGTGATTTCTCAGTGAATGCAAGATAATACAGTATGAGATTATCAGAAGCAAGAAGCTACTTGAGCAAATCACTCCACTATTGGACACCAACTGTAGGTTGATTACGTAAGTATCCATACAGGCAAGTTTTAGTAATGGTTGCAAATCACAACAATAATGATCAATCAAATTGGGTCCACAGAAGGGTAGTTTCAGGGCCAGGGCAATTTGAGCTATAGAATGTAAAAAAGACCCAATCCAAGCAAATACAATCAAGATGATGCAGACCTGTCGTCTCATAATTGTTGGATAACGCAAGGGCTTACAGATGGCCACATAGCGATCAAAAGCCATGAGGATGAGGACAAAGATCTCCATAGCACCAAATAAATGCAGTACGAAGATTTGAGTCATGCACTCATTATAGGATATGACTTTCTTTTCAGAGAAAGAATCTACAATTAATCGAGGGGCTGTGGAAGTTGAAAAGCAGGTGTCAGCAATGGACAAATAAAACAGGAAGAAGTACATGGGACTTCCAAGTGTCCGGCTGAACTTGATGGTCACAATAATGAGAAAATTTCCCATTAAAGTTCCAGTGTAGAAAATTAAGAAGATTATGAACACCATTTTCTGTCTCCTAGGATCCCGTGTCAATCCTAATAGAATGAACTCAGTTACACTATTATTTTGCTGCATTGTTTCAGTAGATGTGGGGAAAGTAGAGTTTAGAAAGAGGTAATCTGCAGGAAGAAAGGCAATAATTTCATGAGATGAATACTGCATTTCGAGCTCACATACCCATGCCTGATCAGGGAATTTTTGTTTACCAATGGCTAATAATTTACCCTTCTGTCTATTGATTTTTATGAATAATTGAAATTCATAATTATCTATTTAATTCATTGAATTTTAGGTTGTAGTAGAAAAATAATTTAAAAAGTAAGTGGCTTTTCAAATATAATACTCATTAATGTTAGTGATTTAGCACGAGCATTTTCTTGAGCTGTATGTGTTTCCTCAGTTTTCAGAAAGCACCTATCAATATTAGAAGCAGTGTACTGCAAGATAGAGAAAATTTGTGACTAACTTACTTGAAAGTGTTCTCATAGTTCTAGTACCTGGTAGTCCAGTTATAAAGTTTTATCATACCATATTGTCAAAACTCACATTCTTTACTCACGCATCACTTTTCTGGTTCTTTCCATGTATTTTCTTAAGACACAGGAAAGATTGAAGCTTCATTTAAAGAAAAGGAGAAGGAAAACATTAGTCATAAGTGACAATATCCTTTCAAATTTCAGGTTCCTAGCTTACACAGTAAAGAGCAAGAAAAGACCTCAAGCATCTCAAACTCAGTCACAGCACAATTATTTCAATATAAATCTCATCATGCATATTCTTGAGTGTTTTATAACCCAACTTCAAGTAAAAGATGTGGAAATAAAAAGGAAACAGATGTTTATTTATATCTAACCATATTGCAAAGTGTATGCCTGACCCAAGCTGTGGTATTGTCAAATCACCTTATATGCATGTAAAAGCTGGACAATGAATAAGAGAATCAAAGAAGAACTGATACTTTTAAACTATGATATTGGTGAAGAATATTGAATATATCATGGACTCCCAGAAGAATGAACAATTTTTTCTTAGAAGAAATACATCTAGAATGGTCCTTAGCACTCAGGATGAAGAGACTTCATCTCACTTACTTGGACCTGTAATTAGGAGGGACTAATATTGTGAGAAAGTCATCATTCTTGGTAAAGTAAGTGGATTGATATAGGAGCTGAAACAATGAGCTTAAACATAACAAAAATTGTGAAGATGGCAAAAGACTGGGGAATATTTTGTCCTTTTACATATATGGTTGCTATGAGTCAGACCCAACTCAATGGCACCTCAAAAGAACAACACATGCCAGAAACTAAACAAATTGTTTTATGTAAATTATCACAGCTACTCCACAAATAGTAGTATAATAAAAATAATAAAATAAGTACCAAATAGTAAAATATAGTTATAACACCCATGATGGCATAGTGCCTAAAGAATTTGACTGCTAACCGGAAGGCTGGTGGTTCAAGCCCACCATCCACTTCTAGGAAAGAAGATTGGACAATCTATTTCCATAGAGATGCTGCCTCGTAAAACCCAAGGAAGGGTCACCATGAGTTGGAAACAACTCCACGGCAGTGAGCATTTTTTTTTTTTTTAAGATGATAGATATATGTTTTCCAAACAAATGGATTTTAACATTACACCTTGAAAACAAAACAAAAAAGTCAACACAAATGAATAACAATGGGCAAAAAAAAAAAAAAAAAACAATCATAAGGGACTTTTTTCTTATCTGAAAAAGTAAACATCAAAAGATGTTTCTTTTCATTAAACTAAAAACCAAACTCACTGCCATTGAGTAGATTCTGACTCAGTGACCCTCTTTGGGTTTCCAAGGCAGTATATCTTTACGGAAGTAGATTGCCCAGTCTTCCTTCCATAGAGTGGCTGGTGGGATTGAAAGGCCAACCTTCTGGTTAGCAGTCAAATGCCTTAGGCAGTATGCCTCCAGCGCTCCTTCACTATAGTTAAGAACATTGAAATTAAAATTCCAGCCAGATATTTGTTTTACCTATCAGATGTAATTTTTCTTGGGGGGGATAGATAAAGTTCTATGAACAGGCAATATTAAAAGATATGGTAAAGCACCAAACCTATACATTTTTCATTGGTGTTTCATAAATGCAATCTCTTATGGAATCTTATCAACATCTGTAATTTAATACTGTATCAGCTACTGATTCACTTTCATTTAATATACTTACTCACATACATAAAGCCAATCATTATGGGGCAATTCTATGATAAGAAATATAAGAAACAATTAAATGCCTATCAAAAGGTCACTGAATAAACTAGGCATAACACTTTTCTTCAATCATCAATAAAAATAGAGCAGATATATATGTAAGAGTCTTTAAAATACATTATAAATTAAAACACCAGAGGATATATGAATATGTTTAGAATGATATTTCATTAAAATCAGGAAAATGAACATCAGCATGCAAACTTTTATATAAATGAAATGTGTTTAGAAAGGTGGAAAGAGAATCATATTATGTATACTCAGTCTCTGTGGAGAGAAATTACGTTCTGGTCCAGAGATGGAGGAAAAACTATTTTTAGAGATGTGTTTATTGCTAATATTTTAAAAAAGAAAAATGTCTTCAGCATGCTGTGCTAAAGAAGAAAGATTTAAAAAATCTTATCAGGGGAGATGATCATATTAACTTAGTTACATGGGCACACTACTGAGCCCTCAAACTCTCTTCTGATGTGAGCAGGAGGGACCACAATATTCTGAGGGCAAAACTAAATTCCAGGCATTTGAGTAAGCTAATGAGTCAGCTATGGAGGCAGCTGTGAAGTTCAGTTTTCTTTAATAATCACCCCATATATCAGTGCATGGCCATGGAACTGCAGGCTCACTTGCATTCTTGGAAATTTTCAAAAAGCACTCTGTACTCAAAATCTTGAACACATGGTGATGCCCAGACCTCTACGACTGCTGCTTGACAAAGCTCCAGCTGTCAAGAGTCTTGGGCGGAAGCCAATTCCACCTTTACTTTCAACTGTATTCTGGTCCGTTATCTTAATTGCTACAATAATTTTTATGGTGATCATGCTCCTTCTGGTTCATCCCAGAGGGTCCAAAAAGGATTTTCATGTTTCCCATGAATGAGGCCACCTTCCAGGTGACTCTCTGATTTCCAATTCCAAAACTCCGGTTTTCCTAGAAATTCCCATGATGAGCCAGAGCTGGAAAGGCCCCTGGGAATCCTAAAGACATTGAGAATTCACATTGGTGGAAAGATCTCATGGCTACTCAACCTCCTACAATACCAACCCCTGCAGCACAACATAGAAAAGGGATTACTCCTGATAGGAAGAAACCTTGGCCTAAGTGGCTGCCTCCTACACTTAAGCCTCCTCCTAATGTAGCTTATAGAATTAATGGTAGACTTTGGTATCCTCCTCAGGGAGAGGAGCCTAAACCTTCCCGATGGCCTGACCTTCCTCTTCCTTATACTGGGGCATACATAGAAGATAAAAGAATGGTGTGGGTAGATGGAAAAAGAGTTCCTTTTAACTCTCTCCCTTTCTTTGTTGTTGTTGTTATTTGCCGTCGAGTCGGCCCGACTCATAGCCACCCCTCCTTGGGTTTCCGAGGCAGTATCACTACAGAAGTAGGATTGCCCAACCTTTCTTCCCAGGAGTGGCTGGTGGGTTTGAACCGCCAGCCTTCTGGTTAGCAGTCAAGTGCCTTAGGCACTATGCTACCAGAGCTCCTCTCCCTTTCTTAGAGAGATTAAAACGATCAGGGCCTAGATGTAAAACTACTGCACAGAGACATACTCTAATCAAGCAATGGAACAGTTATTTTAAGAAACTAAAAGTCCACATGTATATGTTGCTGGACTATGTAGACCCATCTGCACCCCCAGGCTGGTGGTAATTCAGAGAATGGTGCCAACCACAAGGTTGGGTCACACGTTCTGGCCCCATGTTGTATTTTTCACCCTGACCATTTTTTCATGTTTTAGTTAACCCCATTGTCTAGCACATTTTACTTATATAATGTTAATGATAGATAAGTTAGATAAGATAAGACGTAAGTTTAGCTTAGAAGTTTAATAGTTTTATAAGTTTTTGAAAGTTAATAGCACACAGCCATGTACCTGGAATTGTGGGTTTGTCATTTTGCTTTGTCATTATCTCATGTAAAATATAAAATAAATAAGGCCACCTCATTATGTGGGGCACATCTTCATCTTGTGTGAGTGTGTCTCCTTCATCTCACTGACACCACCTCTCCCTCCAGAGACCCACAGCTGAGACTGGAGCTCGGCAAACACAGATATTTAAAAAAATATATATTTGCAGTTTCTAACAACTGAATAGTTTCTATGTGCATGTGTGTGTCTTACCATATGTGTTATATATATGTTACTATATGTTACATAGGAGCTCTGGTAGCATAGTGGCTAAGGCATTTGACTGCTAACCAGAAGGCTGGTGGTTCAAACCCACCAGCCACTCCTCGGAAGGAAGGTTGGGCAATCCTACTTCCGTAGTGATACTGCCTCAGAAACCCAAGGAGGGGTCACTATGAGTCGGGGCCGACTCGATGGCAAACAACAACAACAACATATGTTACATACATAATGGAATATGTGTATGTCTATCTTGTAGCTGTGTGCCCTCAAGTTGTCTCTGACTCATAAACCCACTACCCTCAAGTTGAATCTGATGCCGAATGGCACTATAGGATAGAGTAGAACTACCCCATAAGGTTTCCAAGGCTGTAAATCTTTCCAGAAGTTGACTGACTCCTTTTTTGTCCTGTGAAATGACTGGCAGCTGCGTGCTTTAACCACATAGTTCCTTTTCTGACTCATATCAGCCCAATATGACAGAGTAGATCCATTGGGTTTTATAGCATGTGATCTTTATGGGTTGCAGACCACTGGGTCCTTTCTACCACAGAGCAATTGGATGTGTTTAAAGTGTCAACTTTCCAGTTAGTAGTCGAACATGTAACCATGGCCCACCAGAGCTCCTTACGTGTATGTACTTATGTGAGTAAATACATATAATCTCCATGGGTGGCACAAAGGGTTAAGTGCTGCACTAACTAAAAGGCTGAGGGCTGGAACCCCCCCCCCCCCCCCCGCCCAAGAGGCATCTCAGAAGACAGACTTGTCTGAAAGATCACGTACTTGAAAACCTTGTGGAATTCTGTCACATCTGCACTCGTGGAGTCATCATGAACAGAAACCAAGGCAGTAGCAACTAGCAACAACAACATATAATTGCACACACACATGCAACCACACACGTGCACAGACATACGCACACCTATTTCATAACAGTTGCACATTAGAATAGTATACATTATGAATGACAAATATTAAGATAAAGTAAACTAAGAATAAGGATTTTTATGTGCTCACAGCTGCATTTTAGCATACAAAAGTAATGCCTAACTAATAAATATTAGATAAATGTTTAAAAGAATTAAGGATGATATCCCACAGATACAAGTCTATAGGATCCCACATGATTTTGAACTAAGTTGCCTTGATTAAATGTAACCCTGTAGATAATTTTACTATGGCAAAATCACCACTTTTCCTGAAGCTTTTCTGGAACACTCAAACAGAAGTTATTTCTATTAGCTTATTGCCATCACCCCCATCTACTAATAGCCTTTACCTTGTAGTGCTCAACAGTCAGTGTGTATCTTTTATTCCCACAACCAGTATTTTATTATCTTCCCCTAAACACTTAATTTATATTTTGCACTAAACACAAAATACTTCAATCAAATAGAAAAACCCATGTCATTTTGTATTTCCATCTCTATTTTAGATTATATATATCACTCTTGGTAATTCCCTAATATTTTCTATGCTTCCACAAATCACATATATGATGGCATTGAACAGAGTTGCTTTCTCCAAGTACTAAAAACAACTATGTTACCAGCATTTCTAGAGGTTAGGGTGTCCCCTTGGTCTTTTCTTCCCAGGGTGATTTGGAAACTGCATAATCCAATAACAAAAAAATAATAAAGTGCTTCTAAAATTATCTTTGATCTTGCAACAATATTTACATTCCTGCCTGCCTACTACCTGTCTATTAGAAGCTGATTTCAATCAGTTGTAAATTTATCCCACATGCTTGGAAATCTCCTCTCACACAAGATTTTGACTGTGCAATAATTCTCTTTTTCCTCCCTGGGCAAGTATTTAATAAGAATGATGCAAAATAGAGGAGTCTGGGGGAAGATCGTTCCCTAAAGTGTCCCTAACCTCCCAATTAATAAATGAGCCAGATATGGCAAAGACTTTACCTTCAATTTGCGTTCTTTGATGGTTAGGAAAAAAAAAATGTGGGCAATTCTTGAAATTAAATGTATTAATTTGAGTCATAAATAGCATTTTTTTAAAAAAACTTTTTCTTGTGATTTGGGTTAAAGTTTACAGAGTGAATTGGCTTTCCATTCAACAGTCTGTACACATACTGTTTCATGACACTGATAGCAATGCCCACAATGTCACAGCACTCTTCAAACTCCCTCCCTGTGGTTACCATTTCCCTTTTCTCTTATTTCCTATAAATTCCTAACAGCTTTATCCATGGGAAAACCTGAACTACTTGAACCCTAATGGTTGAGTGTTCTCAGGAGGGCCCACCTCCCTGGTTTTATTATTTGCTTCATAGGTCGCTCTATTGTTTGGCTGAGTGTTGAGAGACAGGATACAGTTCAGTACTGGGCTCTCATGACTAAGGGTCATAATCTCAGGGGTTCTCCCAGCCTCTATCAGACCAGTAAGCTTTTCTGTTTTTATTATTTGGTATTTTGTCCCATATTATTTTCCCACCATATCCAGTTGATACAATGGGAAAATATAGTTGATATCATATATATCAACTATATAATCCCTTTAGGAGTAATCAGCAGTGGTAGCTGGGCATCATCTGCTTCTTCTGGTCTCAGGGTCATGGAGGCTGAGGTTCATATCATCTACCTGTCCCTTGGACTAATTGTTTCCATGTGTCTTCTTTTACTTTTATTTGCTCTGCATGGGGAGAAAGCAATAACTGCACTACAAATGGCTATTCACAAGTTTTTAAGACCCCAGTCACTACTCACAAAAACAGGATGTAAATCAATGTCTTTGTAGACTCTGTTAGCCCAATTAACCATGATGTTTCTCCTGGTTATGTTTCTTAGTTCTCAGGCCCAGTGACTCACCCCCACAAACTGTTTGTTTATGGCTAAGAGTTTTTCATAACTTGACATGTGTTGAAACATTTAAAATTATGGTCATCATTTGCCAAAAACAGGAACCTAAAATTCTTGGTTAAACAGCTGTTGATTATGATGGTGGGAGAGGAATGTATTAGAAGAAGTCGATACTATTGTAGTGCCAGAAAGTACTGAAGCTTTCAAACACTTACATGTACATAAAAGAGATACAGGGCAAATTGAAAGAACTCCCAATGAACAACATTGGGAAAATTTGTGCAGCATAATAAACAATAGAATAAAGGAACATAACCCAAGTATGAGGTCAATACTCATGAGTCCATACTGATATAAATGAGTGATTGAATAAGTAAATAAAAAGTGTGAAGATGCAAATTTTCTGTAGAAGAATTCTAAGTGATTTATATAGATGATTTTTCCTTAAGGACATAGAGCAAAATTCATCTCTAAGTATAGGCTGTACATTGTGACTTCTTACTAAAGAGTACAGCATGAGAAAAAGACATAAGATAGTCACTCTAAAGAAAAAAAAAAGAAAAGTAAATTCTACCTGTCAGATGATCAAGAATAATGGCATTTTATCTTGTGGTCTTCCTCCAAGAACTCATAATCCCATTTTACCTGGTTTAGTTAGTGATTTCCAGAGAAGCAGACCCAGTGATACATATACTCATATACACATGTACACACATATATACTCACTATATGTATATATACAGACACAGAGGGAAATTTACCTCAAGGGATTAACTGATGTCATTGTGGGGATGACAAATCCAAAATCTGTACATTAGGCAGGAGGCATGGACTCTTCCTAAATCATGGGATTGTGTGGGATAAGGGAGTAAATCAAAAATTCTCAAGTGATGAGGCAGGATGGAGATTTCTATAGGCGTGAGTCCCAAGACCAGGGGTTCAAGCAATAGAAAGAGTAAAACATGGGGAGAGAAAATTCATTCCACCAAAATACCTTTCTATACTCTGAAGGCACATCACTCTCTCAGGAAATTCCTTTTTCAATTTTTCGTTTGAGTAGATGATGTTAGGGAATGTCATTGCATTACATTGTTAAAGAACAACTAATCTAGTATTTTCTAAACCACTAGCAACAATAGCTTAACCAAGATGACACATGATATTAACCATCACACTAGCCATTGAGAAAAATAGCAACCAAACTTCAGTCAAAGAATATTATACAAAATTCCTGACTAGTTCTCTTCAAAACTACTAAGATCAGTCATAAAAATCTAAGAAAATCTAAGGAACTGTCATTCCTTAGAGGTGGCCAATAAAATAGGATAAATAAATGGAATGTAGTATTATGAATGGAATTCTGTAACAGAAGTAAGATATACATAAAAACAAAGGAAGTCAGAATAAGCTGTAAGTTTTAGTTAATAATGCTAATGTATCAAGTTAGTCTATTAGTTGTGACAAATGTAACATAATAATGTAAGATGAGTATGATGTATCAGAATGCCATCAAATTTTGCAACTTTTTTGTTAATCTAATGATTGTAAAACAAAAATTTATTTTAAATTGATGGTGAAGACTTCCAACAGATGGTAGAATAGGCAGACAAGCTACACAGACCTTCTTCAACAAAGAAATGAGAAACAATAGAAACAGATACAGAAGATAATCTTGGTGACCTGAACTTTGGAAGGAAGGATAAAGAAGTGGATTAATTACCAATAGAAAAACCTAAATGAAAATTATGAGTAAGGAGACAAATAGTGATGCTGATTATCGGCAATCTTGACAGCACAGCCATTGCACTTGTGGCTGATGACTAGAAAGGAAAACAGCAAATAAGGAGAAAAACTGAGCTGTTGATTTTCAGCTGCCCTCGGGGTTCAATCATTTTGAATATTTGCAAGTGGTGTGGGCATTTTGAATATTTGCAAGCAGCATTCTGATCCCAGCAACCTAAGAATAGGCTCTACTAGCCCAGGGCAACATGTGCAATGACACTGGAGGCTGAAGACTGGAAAGGTGCAAGATTCCTCTTGTTACTCTAATACCTCTTGGTGAACTGACTTGTGGCCATCCTCCACCTCCATCCACCTTTTGGACCAACAGGAATTCCATCCCAATCTGTGCTCTGTCCCCACACACCTAGTTTCACTTTTTTGTTTGTTCTTAAATTACCCTTTTCTTCTTCTTCTTCTTCTTTATTATCATTTTTTTCTTTCCCCTTTATTTTATTTTATTTTCTCTTCCTTTTCCTGGTTCTCATCTTTTTTTTTTTTTTCTGTCATTTGGTTCTTCCCCTCCCTTGTTTCTCTTCTTGTAATTTTCTCATTTTTTTCTTTATCATTCTTTCACTCTTGCTCTTTTCTCTACTTCATCCTTTCCCAGAAATTGTCTAGTTTTCTCAATTTTTATCATTTTTGTCTTTTTGAAGAACTTCTTAAATGTTTTTTTTTCTCATTTATTGCCTTTCTTTTTTAATCTTTTTTGTTTATTTGTTTGTTTAACTGAATGGTAAACAGCAACTGTGCATATAACAACTTTTTTGGTTTTTAGTGCTTCTCTAGACACTGTCTAGACACTGAGTCTGCAGTATGGATTACATCTCAACATAAAGAAAACAAAAATCCTCACAACTGGACCAATGAGCAGCATCACAATAAATGGAGAGAAGACTGAGGTTGTCAAGGAATTCATGTTACTTGGTTCTTCAATCGATGCCAACGGAAGCAGCAGTCAGGACATTAGACGATGTGTAGCATTGGGAAAGTCAACTGCGAAGGAACTATTTCAAGTGCTCAGGAGCAAGGATATCTCCTTGAGGACTAAGGTGCGCCTGACACAAGCCATGATATTTCCAATCACCTTGTATGCATGTGAGATCTGGACAATGAATAAGGAAGACCGAAGAAGAGTTGATGCTTTTGAGTTGTGGTGCTGGCGAAGAATGCTGAAAGTACCGTGGACTGCTAAAAGAACTAACAGATCTGTCCTGGAGGAAGTGCAGCCAGAATGCTCCTTGGAAGCAAGAATGGCCAGACTTCCTCTTACCTATTTGGTCATGTTGTCAGAAGGGACCATTCCCTGGAGAAGGATGTCATGCTTGGTAGGGTGGAGGGTCGACGAAAGAGGCGAGGCCTTCAAAGAGATGGATTGATATGGTGGCTGCAATGATGGGCTCAAGTATAGCAGGGATTATGGGGCTGGCACGGGATCGGGCAGTGTTTCGTTCTGCTGTGCATGGGGTCGCTATGAGTCGGAAATGACTCGATGGCACTTAACAACAACAACACAACAGTGCTGCTCTAAAAGAAATACCACACATGGGTGACTTTAACAAACAGGAGTTCCTTTCACAGCTTAAGAAGCTAGAATTCCAAGTTCAAAGTGCCAGCTCTAGGGGCTGGGTGAAGGCATTTCGAACTTGAGCTTCAGCTCTGCCTCTTGCTTCTGGCCCACTGAAGCTGGAGTCTTCCCTCTCTCTCTCTCTCTCTCTCTTTTTTTTTTTTGCCCATTTTTATTGTGGTGAGAACATATACAACAAGACATTTGCCAACATAACAACTAACACATTTACAACTCAGGGACATTGGTGACATTTTTCATGTTGTGCCATCATTATTGCTTTCCTTTTTCAAAATATTCCACCACCATTAGCACAAACTCAATGGCCCCAAAACAAAAGCTTCCCATTTCCCCCTCCCTCCTACCACTGCTAAGTACTAGTAATCTTTGGTCTCCATATGTGTATATATGTGGTGTGTGTGTGCACACACACACCACATATCTATAAACTAAACTTACTATCATCAAGTCACTTCGACTCATAGTAACCCCTCCTTGGGTTTCTGAGATGATATCTCTATGGAAGTAGATTGCCCAATCTTCCTTCCTTCTGAGGAATGGCTGATGGATTTGAACCAACAGCCTTCTGGTTAGCACTCAAATGCCTTAAGCACTATGCCACCAGAGCTCTCTCTATATATATATATACACACATATATATATCATTATTTTTAACCTATCTAGAAGTTTTCCCTCCTGGCCCCATCCCTGGTAACCAATGAAGAAAGTTTCCTTCTATGTATAAACATTTCCTTGACTTCTTACAATAGTGAACTAATACAATATTTGTCCTGTGCTTGACTTATTTCACTCAGTATAATGTCCTTCAAATTCATCCACATTTTGCAGCATTTTGCAGATCCTACATTATTCTTTAGTGTTGCATAGTGTTCCATTGTGTGCATATACCATAGTTAGTTTATGCCTTCCTCAGTTGATGGGCATTTAGGTTGTTTCTATCTCTTTGCTATTGTGAATAGTGTGACCCAAGACATGATATATTCAATTGCCTCATATGCATGTGAGAGCTGAACAATGAATAAGGAAGACTGAAGAATGATTGATGTCTTTGAACTATGATGTTGGCAAAGAGTATTGAATAAGCCATGGACTGCCAGAAGAATGAACTAATCTACCTTGGAAGAAGTGCAACTGGAACTAGAAGTGAGAATGGCAGACTTTGTCTCCTGTACTTCAGTTATATGTCAGAAGGGACCTTGGAGAGGGATTATTTATTTCTTTATTTTAAATTTTACTGTGCTTTGGGTGCAAATTTATAAAAGAAAATTTGTTTTATCTTCAACAGTTCATGTGCATTTGATTTCAAGCCTCAACCACTAACTCTAATCATAACAATCTCTCCTCCACTCCTGTCCTGTGACTACCCTCTTCCAGTGCCTTTCTTAACTACACTCTCCTGTCTGTCCAGCTTTCCATTTATGTGAATGCTGTCTCTCTGGTGTCCCATGGCTGATTGCTCTAGGGGTATAACTCCTTAGAGTTGATGGATGCTTCCCCTTGGGCTAGCTGTTCTGTATGTAGGTCTTTCTACTGTTGGTCTGAGAGCCAATCCATAGGAGTGAGTCCAATTCCAGGTCCAAAGGGTAACCTGGGGCCATAGTCTTGGGGTTCTAATTGACTCTATCCTACCAGTAATTCTGGCCTTTTTGTGTTTTGGGGTTTTGTTCCACATTTTTCTTCCCATGCTGTCCAGGATCTCAAAATTTGATCCCTATCCAAATGGTTGGCATTGGTAGCCAGGCATCACTGAGTTGCCTTGGACTATCATATCCTTGGGCTAGTTGTTTCCAGATGGCTTTATTTTATTTTATGCTGAGTAAAGTAGAGGGTTAGTGAAAAAGAAAGAAGACCCAGAAGATGTGGATTGATACTGTTGCTTCAACAATGGACTCAAATATGGAAACTATTGATGGCACATAACATCAACAATTGAATGTGAACAATGTAATAGTATTTGTTTCACTTCTAGATATGTTTATACAAGCACTGAGTGTTGAAGGATGCTCATGGTAGATTTCCACTCTTGTCCCTTTGTGTCTTTTGATTCAAGGCATTCCCAGCAAAATTTTCCTAAAATGTTTTTCTTGTATGGAAAGCTTTGTTGTTGTTGTTGTTATGTGCCATCAAGTCAGACCCAACTCATAACTACCCTTCTTTGTGTTTACAAGAGAGTATCACTACAGAAATAGATTGCCCAACCTTCCTTCTGAGGAGTGGCTGGGTTGGAATCTCCAGCCTTCTGATTTGGGGTGGGGAATCATCACCAGAGAATATAAGCCACCAGAGAATATAAAATCACAAAACCATACTCTCTCCTGTCAAGTCCTATGTGACTCAAAGGGACCCCTCCTTGGGTTTCCAAAGTGGTATCTCTAAGGAAATAGATTGCCCAGTCTTCTTTCCAAGGAGTGTCTGGTGGGTTTGAATATCATATTGCTTAATATGTTATTTAGGAGCTCTGGTGGCATAGTGCCTAAGGCATTCTCCTGTTAACCAGAAGCCTGGAGGTTCAAACCCACCACCCACTCCTCAGAAAGAAGATTGAACAAAATACTTTAGATACTTAATTCCATAATTCTCTTAAAAATAATAATATAGATTTTTAATTATAAATATATAAGCAGACATAAATGTATATTTAAATCATAATCTTGTTACACATAAATTATACATAAGGGTAATAAGTTGATAAGTATTTATTGTGTATTTTTTCCCAAAGAAAAAGCTAACTAGGAGAAGAAATATCACTTCCATATCTGAGGAAACTGATGTAGTACAAAGAAATTCTAAAATATACCTAAGCCATTTTTTTTTTTTCCTTTTAAACGTTTTACTGTAGCTTGGGAAAGGGTTATTAAGCAAACTAGTTGTCCATTCAATAATTTAGACACATTTTGTTTCCTGACATTGGTTGCAATCCCTTCACTGTAGCAGCACTCTTCTCCCTTCCGCTCTGATTCCCCATTTACATGTGTCCTCCTTTCCTGCCCCTTCTTACATTCTGAGCTTTGATTTGTGGTAAATACTGTCTTTTGGTCACCCATAGTTGACTACAATGAGAAATATCTTTCTCCCTGGTGTTATCATTTACTTTGTAGCCTATCTATTATTTGAAAGTTTATCTCTCAGGGTGCATTCAGTTCCAGGTTTAAAGAGTGTCTATGGGAGTTCGGGTAACTTAGTGCCTAAGGCACTTGACTGCTGACCAGAAGGCTGGCAATTCAAACCCACCAGCCACTCCTTGGAAGGAAGGTTTGGCAATCTACTTCCGTAGTGATACTGCCTCGGAAACCCAAGGAGGGGTCGCTATGAGTCGGGGTCGACTTGAAGGCACACAACAACATGGGACTAGAAGCTCTGGTGGCATAGTGCTTAAGACACTTAACTGCTAACCAAAAGTCTGGTGGTTCAAAGTCACCAGCCACTCCTTGGAAGGAAGATGGGGCAATCTACTTCTGTAGTGATACCGCCTTGGAAACCCAAGGATGGGTCGCTATGAGTTAAATTTGACTCCACCGCAGTGAGTTTGGTTTGTATGGGACAGACTCTCAGGAGTTCCATCTATCTCCATGAAACCAGTAAGTCTCTTCTTTTTCATGATAATGAATTTTGTTCTACATTTTTTTCCCCTTTCTGTCCACGACTTTCTATACTTATTCTGATCAGAGGATGTCGGTGGTAGCTGGGCACCATTTAGATCTTCTGGTCTTAGGGCAGTGGAGGCTGTGATTCTCATGGGATATTAAGACTGTGAACAGATTGTTTCCATGAAATGTTTGATTTTCTTCACTCTTTGCTCCGATGGGAGAGACCAATCATTGCATCTTACATAGCTACTCACAAGCTTTAAAGACCCCAGTGGCTACTCAGCAAAACAAAGTTTAGAGCATAGATTTGTGGACTAAGTTATGCAAATTGACCTCTCTCCTGAGACTGTGGTCTTAAGTTCCCCAGCCCAGTGACTCATTACTTCAAGTTGTTTGGTTACGGCAAATAAGTTTTCAATAAACGTGTACCCCTGTAAGCTCTAAAATATCTTTAGTTATATTCCCAGCACATACAAATACATATGTAGAATATTCTCTGCCAAACCTATATACTCTCAGGGGTGTACTCCCTTTTACCTTCCCGTATCTGTTCAGCTTACATGTCTATCTATGTATCCACTCACAGATCTTGTTTGCTATTACTGATGTTGTAGGATTGTATAAGGAATAGTATTTATTTGTTTATTTTTACTGTTATACACCTCCCAATGTCTTCCTTTGGCATTGCTCATGTTTGTCTTTCCTCCCCCTACTGTCTGTTGACTTTTCCTTCACCCAAGTTAATACATGTCTTTGAAATGTGGTGTTAGCAAAGAATTCTGTAAATACCATGTACTTCCAGAAAAAGAGACAAATGTGTCCTAGAAGAAGTGCAGCAGGAATGTTCCTTTTTGAAAATAGCCAGACTTTGTCTCATCTACTTTGGTCATGTTTTCAGAAGACATCATTCCCTGGAAAATGATATAGTGTTTGGTAAAGGAGAGGGTCAGAGAAAAGAGGGAAGACCATTGAAGAAATGGATTGACACTGTAGCTCAAGGAGGGCTCAAGCTTAGCAAGCATTATGAGGCTGGCTCAAGACCACGCAAGTGTTTCATTGTTTTACGGTGGCTCACTGTGATTCACAGCAGGCTTGTTGTTGTGTGCCTAACAACAAAAGCAGCAATTCCATGTAATGAGAGAGTTCAAACTGAGTGATGCTTTAACTTTGGATAAATCATTTAATGTCACAGAGCGTCTGTTTTCCTATTTGTGAAATGAGAAAGTTCCTATTTCACTAATCTCTCTATCATTCTAAAAGTTATTTGGTGTGCATTAAAATCATTCTGCCAGCTTAGAATAGCCACATAACCCACTATTAAGGTGCCAGGGACAAAATAAAGTAAGGCAACAACAACAACAAAACATAGTTGGAAGACATCAAGACTTACTTTATTTGAAAGGATGTGAGATGAAGATTCAGGAAAGCTCTTCATCTTGAAACTAAGAGTGTTTCCCAAGCTTTATTTTACCTTGGTATTTTAGTCATTTGTCTGTTGACCAGGAATTGTAGCATTGAAGGTGGGGGTAATAACCTTGTCTCTTAATCTCATGACTCCTTTATGCACTCTCTAAACCTTCAACTTTCATTACACTTTATTTGTTCTCTCAATATGGCTGAAAAGATGGGAAGTGTTAACACATTGCCTTAAAAAAATAAATATTTATAGAAGTCATCACTGAAAGACTTAAATGGCTATAGGAAGAAGATAATATTGAATTTGAATGGTGTATCTTTAGAGGTGAAATTTCATGTGCTCTAGAGGGTCACTAGAGGGTTAGAGTGGAAAGAGATCTGCGGATTAGTTTTGATTTAAGGATTTTTTTTTTTAAATGGTGCTTCCACAAATCAAGCTACAGATGTAAATGATCTCTCTAACTGCATGATGTTGTTGTTGTTGTGTGCTGTCGAGTCGGACCGGACTCATAGCGACCCCTCCTTGGGTTTCTGAGGCAGTATCACTATGGAAATAGATTGCCCAGCCTTCCTTCCGAGGAATGGCTGGTGGATTTGAACCCCCAGCCTTCTGGTTAGCAGTCAAGTGCCTTAGGTACTACATTACCAGAGCTCCCAACTGCATGATAGTATAGGCTTATACAATATCTTAGCTAAGCATTAGTAACTTTGTCTAACTTGATGAGGCCACATCTCAAGATCCCTGTTAAGTTTAGTGCCTACAGATATTACTGAACTCTGTGCTCTCAGGGATTCCTTTGTAGCAAAATTGTACATGGCATAGCTACTTTCAGGAAACTATGGGACTATGTCAATGTGTGTTAATTAAAGTTAGAATAATCATTGCAAGTGTGCCTTCTCTCATGTAACATGTAGTAATAATAATCATCCTATCATCATTTTCATAATATAATTCAGATTCAGAGCATAAGTACCTTTCTCTTCTTTTACATTTTCAATCCTCTTTACTTTTACTATCTAACAGAAAAATTCTATTCTCCCTGCGAAAGCCTCATTTGAGAGAGCTCAAAAGAGCATTATGTTACTGGCATTTTATGGAACAAAAACTGAACATTTTGATCAGACCTGGATTGTGGGACCATTGCTCATACCACAAGGTCCTCAAGGAGTCCTGCTGAGTCCTTGGATCAATATCCATCTGAAAGTACCCCTCCCTCACCTTTCTGTGTATTCTATTTCCTTTGAAGATGATAAAGCATTTGATTGGCTGTTAATTTTTAGATTCATGCTATGGTATCTCATAGCCATGAAATAATATACTTTACTATCTTATTATCAGGGGAGCTCTGGTAGCATAGTGGCTAAGACACTTGCCTGCTAACCAGACAGCTGGCGGTTCAAACCCACCACCACTCCTCGGAAGGAAGGTTGGGCAATCCTACTTCCATAATGATACTGCCTCGGAAACCCAAGGAGGGGTCGCTACGAGTCGGGGCTGACTCAACGGCAAATAACAACAACAACAATAACATCTTATTATCATGATCTTAATAATTTCATTTTTTCCCTGACTTCTGAGAAGAGTGTCTTGAAAATATATTGATACTCAATTCTGATGCTCATGAGAAATTTGATTGAATTTTCAGTTTCCACAAACATTGCCAGTTTCCACACACTTTTTTATATAGGAAAATTTGTTTTAGAGAAAAAAAAATCTCATTACTATTTTCCAAAGACTGTGTTCTCCTTTATTTTTCTTTCTCTTCTTGAGATAATTTGAGAGCAGTTAACCAAAATAATGAAGGCTGCCTTAGGGATCGACTTCTGAATAATTGGTGCCAGAGAGTCTGACATCAAAAACTCGACAGTTGATAGAACTCAGTCATGTTTAGTCTTGGTTCTCTTTCTCACTGAAATCTGTCATTTCATAGGGTATTTTGTAACAAGTGCTCTTTTCTCTACTTCTTACAAGGTCTATTTCAAGAAAATGATGCAAACTAATGACCTTTGGGAAAGCCTTTCCCTAAAGTCCTCTGCCATAGTACAATAGCCCAGGGTCTTATAATGAGCTTATCAGTTAGCCTGATTTTCTAGATGAGTTTTCATTCCTTAAAAGTTTTTTTCCAAATTCTGCCATTACTTAATTTAAGACCCAATCAATGTTCCTTCACTTTTTCAGCTTTTAGTGGTAACCTAAAGAGATTTAGAGCTCTGGTATAGGAGCTCTGGTAGCATAGTGCCTAAGGCACTTGACTGCTAACCGCAAGGCTGGAGGCTCAAACCCACCAGCCACTCCTGGGAGGAAGGTTGAGTAATCTACTTCCATAGTGATTACCAGCTCAGAAACCCAAGGAGGGTTCACTATGAGTTGGGTCCAACTCGACTGCACATAACAACAACAACACAAGGAGATTTGGTGGTTCAGGCATTTGACTGATAACCAGAAGGTCAATGATTCAAATTTGCGAGCTGCTCTGCAGAAGAAAGATGGGGCAATCTGCTTCTTTAAAAATTTACTGTCTTGGAAACCCAATTTGAATATCTATACATTGGGGTCAATGTTATGGCAATGAGTTTGCTTTTATGAGTGGTAGCCTACATTCCTTGCTCATGGCCTCTTTCCTTAATCGACAAAAACAGAAGCTTATCATCCTCAAATCCCTCACGGATTCAGACCTCCTTTCTACTTCCCTCTTGTACTTTGAAGAACACTTATGATTACATTGGTCTCACGTGAATTAAACAGGGCAATATCTTTATTTTAAGGTTAGCATATTAGAAATATAATTCCATTGTAATCTTAATCTCTTGCTTGTCATATAACAACATAGCCACAAGTTCTGGAGTTTAGGACACAGACTTTTTGGGAAACATTAGTGTGCTTACAGTTCTTACTTAATTGATTTGTTGGAATAATTAGTCTATCTTCTTTTTCCATGTTGCAAAATATTCTTTACAATCTAGGACATGTTTCAAAATATGTTTTAGAAAAGTTCTATATGTTGTTGTTGTTGTTGTTATGTGCCGTCGAGTCGGCCCCGCCTCATAGCGACCCCTCGTTGGGTTTCCGAGGCAGTATCACTACAGAAATAGGATTGCCCAACCTTCCTTCCGAGGAGTGGCTGGTGGGTTTGAACCACCAGCCATCTGGTTAGCAGGCAAGTGTCTTAGCCACTATGCTACCAGAGCTCCCAGTTCTATATAGTGAATGTAAATAATTGAATATTAATTATGTTCAAATCTTATACACAGAAGTCAAGTGTATGAATGAGAGAAGAACATCAGGTGAGAATAATAATCTCAAGGATAGAAAAAGAGTCATTTGCACATGTAGAGAGAAAGGAAATTAATGAATACAAAAGGACACCATATTTGGTAAAGTAGAAGGCCAATGAAAGTGAAGGGAACCATCAATGAAGTGGAGTGACACATAGTAGCAACAGCGGACTACAACACACCAATGATCACAAAGACAGCACAGGATTGGACATCGTTTCATAAACTTGCATGATTCAGAGTAAAATTGACAGCAAACAACAACATTGTGAAGTACATTAAAAAAATAAATAATAACACTGGTGTCAAGTCAATTCGACGCATAGCGACTCCTCATTGGGTTTGCGAGGTGGTATCTCTATGGAAGTAGATTGTCCAATCTTCCTTCTGAGGAACATCAACTTATCCTGAATTCCAATGCTGTTGTATAATTTTGTTTTTGAACATGATTGGTATGAACTTAAATTGTATGTATCTGTAATAGCACTGATTCCTTAGAGAACAGAGTCTACAACAAAAGCTTGTGTGATAACATTTTGGAAGTGCAATCTCAAAGAATCAATCATTAGCAAGGAGAAGGAGATGAGTCAGGAAGGAAGAACAGATACTGAATGAGACACACTGAAGTGTCCACTACCTGGTAGTGAGGAGAGCTGAATTCTTGACCTCAATTTACTTTTAGGAGAGGGCACATGCAGCTGTTGCTTTTCCATACAATCTGTAAATGAGAACGGCAACAATGTATCCATTAGCTCCCAGTTCCCATTGGTCAAAGTCCACACCACAATGGGACAACTTCTCTTTCAAAAATCTTTATTGTTCATAGAACACATTAGTACAAAATATTTTCCAATGTCACCAAAGGGCACATCTCTAAAGGCAAATCTTTCTCCATCTCTGATTCTAGCATGCACTTTCCCTCCCCAGAGAATATCGATATTAATACTTTCCTTTTAAATCTTCCAACTATAATTTTGTATATAAGCATACATAAGTATGATAGAAATAATTCTGACTTTGATGGAAATACTACATTCAAAGCATCCATTTATGTTTTATTTACTGTACTTTATTGGCTTTATTCATTGCAGTTTATCTACAGGCATTTGTCTGTGTGGATCATAACAAATTATGGATACCCTTGCAAGGAATGGGAATTCCAGAACACTTAATTGTGTCATGCAGAACTTGCATATAGACAAAGAGGGAGACATTCAAACAGAACAAAGCGATAGATAATACATGTTTTAAAATCAGGAAAGGTATGGCTCAGGGTTGTATCTTTTGCAATATTTATTTAATCTGTATGCACAGCGAATGATCTGAGAAGCTGTTATATATGAAGAAGAATGTGTCATCAGGATTGGAAGAAGACTAATTAACAACCTGCAATATGCAGATGACATAACCTTGTCTACTGAAAGTGAAAAAGACTTGTAGCACTTACTGATGATGATCAATCAAAGATCATCAGTAAGGGTTACACCTCACCACTGGATCAATAAGCAGCATCATGAGAAATGGAGCAAAGACTGAACCTTTCAAGGATTTCATTTTACTTGCATCAACAGTCAACATCCATGGAAGTAGCAGTCAAGAATTCAAGCAACATTTGGTATTGGGCAAATCTGGTGCAAAAAACTTTTTAAATTGTTTTACAGAAAATATGTCACTTTGAAGACTAAGGTGCACCTGACCCAAGCCATGGTATTTTCAATAGCTTCCCATGCATGTGAGAGATGGAAAATTAATAAGGAAGACCATAAAATAATTGATGCTTTTGAATTGTGGTGTCAGAGAATATTGATTGTACCATGGACTGCTAGAAGAATGAATAAATCTTTCCTGGAGAAAATACAATGAGAATGCTCTTTAAAAGTATGCATGGCCAGACTTTGTTTCATCTAATTTGGTCATGTTGTCAGAGGAGACCAATCCCTGGAGAAGGTTATCATGCTTGGTAATGTAGTGGCTCAGCAAAAAGAGGAAGATCCTCAACAAGAGATACTGACACAGTGGTTGCAATGACAGATTCAAGTAAAGCAATGTTTGTGATGAGAGTGCCACAAGATTGGGCAGTGTTTCATTTTGTTGAACATATGGTTGCTATGAGTCTCAATCAATTTGACAACACCTAACAACAGCAGGCTTACTTCCTTCCACTTCCCAGTGTTGGGGACTTCCATGAATTTGTGAGATAGTGTACTTAAAATCTACAAATTGAGTTCCTAAAGTTTTAAATGCATGAGTAAACTTGAAATATATGTATTTGTGTATGTTTGGAAGAGACAGAGAGATGGACAGTACACTGATTTTCAATGTGTGCAGGTGGGGATGAGTGAACCCTTTGCTATAGTTTGAGTTATAAGTTTTTTGAACTTTTCCTTTTTTAAAACTAATGATACAATCTTATCCTCTTGAAATGTGTACAGAACAAAGAATGTTATTTTTCCCCCCTTTGTCTTCCATTCTGCAACCAGTTATTCCAAAAAGTTAATGGTCATCAAAAAATAATCTGGTCTCTGTAATGACCTTTAAGTCACTGATTTTATTCTATCTACTAAACCTTGGTTACTTTTGGCAGTGATCCCTATTTGCACTGTAAATGTGTGTCTTTTCTTTTCTTTGTCCTTCAACTCAGATTTCCTAAGCATTAATATAATAGTAATCTAGGCTAACAATATTTTTCCTACTATTCTTCATAGAATTATATGAACACAGAGCTGGAAGTTATTCTGGACTGCTCAGTGTCTGATTGGAGCATTCTGGTGCCTCCAGGGAAATAGTACTAAAGCCAGGCTAACGCAAAGATAGACTGTAAAGTTAGAGCCAGAAAATGCCCAGAAGAATCAGGTCATTAACACGGATAACAAACTAGTGTCATGTGGGGAAGACTTGTTTAGACAAACATAAGGCAATATGATTTCCTTGAACTTCAAAGATATAATTTTGCATATATTTTATTTTTTATTGTTGTTGAGAATAGAGAGAGCATATACCAATTTAGTAATTTCTACAAGTACAATTCAAAGACACTGTTTACACTCTTTAGTTGTGAGACCATTCTCACCTTCCTTTTCCCAACTATTCCTTCCCCATTAACATGAACTCACTACCCCCTAAGATTTCTATCTAATCATCTTCCAAGTTGCTTTTGTCAGTTTGATCCCATACACATAGTCCGAAGATCTATTAATTCCTGTATTTTCACATATAGCAGTGACTATGAAAATCAAAAGATTCTTCTCTTCCCAATGACATTTTCTTCAGACATAGGCATAAAAGAGATGACCCTGGGGTTACATACATATGTCCCATTTTGCAGTATTTCTAAACACATTTGTTTTTGTTTTTCATTTCTAGCTATTTCAAGATCATAAATCTGCATTCAAAATTCCCTGCTATTATCTGATCTTAATATCCATAGGAAAATATGGGGAGTAACTTAGGGTATCAAAATAAATAATAATAACAATAATAATAGTAAAAACTCACTGCCATAAAGTCTATTCCTACTCATAGTGCCCCTCCTTGGGTTTCTGAGGCAGTATCTCTATGAAAGTAGATTGCCCAGTCTTCCTTCACAGAAGTGGCTGGTGGTTTTGAACCACCAGTCTTCTGGTTAGCAGTCAGATGCTTTAGGTACTATTAAAAAAAAAAAAATCCTGTGATTCAGAAACATGAAACTCTTAAAAAAAAAAAAAAAAAAACTAGTGACAAAATAGAACAGATGATATTGTTATACTGAGTTCGCTTGATCTGGAGGTGTCCAAGGGGAAGTTGTTACCTTACTCGGAATATATTATAGACAGAATTAAAGATCACAGTGAACTGGTTGCACTTTTCTTATGAACTCTCACAATGTTGCATGGCTGTGATTATATCAATATATTTCTTATCAAAACAAAGAGTACAGTTCAGAATTATGATGTGAAGTTCCTGGTCAAACATGTCAAAATTGAACTCTCAGGAAAGGATTGGGTCAGGCTGATGTCAGCTTCGTCTATACTTATCTGAATTATTCTGATATTGTATCCAGCTCTGACACAAAAGATAATGTTAGACATTCATGTTGCCCACAAAACTAGAACAAAAATTATTAACCCACCACCTTACATATAATAAGGAGCGCTGGTGCTGCTGTGGTTAAGTCATTGGGCTGCTACTCAAAAGATTGGCAGTTCAAAACCACCAGCTGATTGGTGACAGAAAGATGAGGCAGTTATCTTCCACAAAGATTTACAGCCTTGGAAACCTTAGCAGGTCACTATAAGTCTTAATTGACTCAATATTAGGGAACTTGGTTTGGTTTTGATTTACATATGATTGGATGTTAGACAATAATCACAAGCTATCATATCTGATTTCTTTACAGATTAAGACCCATTATTGAATACATCATTATACTCTCGTGTCATCATTTGCTTTCTGAGTTAATTTTGATACTCCATAACTTTCTCATGGCATTCTTCACTTCTGCATTCCTTAGGGTGTAGATGAGTGGATTGAGAAAGGGTGTGACAATAGTATAAAAGAGTGTCATCATTTTGTCCATGGGGAAAGTGGTTGGTGGACGTGTATATATGAATATACATGGAACAAAGAATAGGATGACTACGGTGATGTGAGAGGTACAAGTGGAAAGGGCTTTTTTCCTCCCTTCTGCACTGTGATTCCTCAGTGAATGCAAGATAATACAGTATGAGATCATGAGAAGCACAAAACTAGTTGAGCAAAGGGCCCCACTATTGGCCACCAACTGTACATTGATCATATAAGTATCCATACAGGCAAGTTTTAATAAGGGTTGCAAATCACAGCAATAATGATCAATCATATTGGGTCCACAGAAGGGTAGTTTCAGAGCCAGGGCAATCTGAGCTATAGAATGTAAAAAAGACACAATCCAAGTAAATATAATCAAGATGATGCACACCTGTCGTCTCATAATTGTCTGGTAACGCAAGGGTTTACAGATGGCCACATAGCGATCAACAGCCATGAGAATAAGGACAAGGATCTCTATAGCACCAAATAAATGCATTGTAAAGACTTGTGTCATGCACTCATTGTAGGTTATAACTTTCTTTGCAGAGATAGAATCCATAATTAGTCTAGGGGCTGTGGAAGTTGTAAAGCAGGTATCAGTAAAGGACAAATGAAATAGGAAGAAGTACATGGGGCTCCCAAGTGTCCTACTGAACTTGATGGTCAAAATAATGAGCAAATTGCCCATTATGGTTCCAATATAGAAAATCAAGGCAATTATGAACACTATTTTTTGTGTCCTAGGATCTTGTGTCAATCCTAAAAGAATGAACTCAGTTATACTCTTATTTTGCTGCATTGTTTCAGGAGATGTGAGGAAAATAGAAATTAGAAATAGTTAATCAGCAAGGACAAAAACAGTCATTTTATGAGATGAATACTGCATTTGTAGCTCAAATACATATACCAGATCATTGAACTTCCATTTATAGTTGTGTGAAATCTAATTTTCTGTGTACTGAGTTTTGATTAAAAGTGAAATTCATAATGGCTATCTATTTACTTTGTTGTATTTGATGTTATAATAAGAAAATTATGAAAAAAGTAAGTGACTTTTCAAACATAACAAACCTTAATGCTGGGGATTTGACATGAGTGGATAATAACCTGAGCTGAATGTGTTTATTCAGTTTTTAGCAAGCACCTGCCAACAGTAGAAGCAGTAAGTACAAAATAGACAAAATTTGTGAGGAACTTACTTCAAAATTCTTTTATAGTTCTTGAACTTCCTCATCCAATTATAAATGTTTTCATCCCAATTGGTCAAAAGTTACATTTTTCTCCTTATTCATTATTTTCTGCTTTTTTTAATATAATTTCTTTAGAGACATGAAAAGATTGACGCTATAGTTCAGGAAAAGAAGAGGGAAAATATTAGCCGTGTACCAGGGCAAGCTTTCAAATTTCAGATTTACAGCTCATTTGCTCTCTCACTGCTGTCTAGTCAGATCGGACTCATTTCACCCCTTGTTGGGTTTCCAAAGCAGCATGGCAGTGAGTTTGCTTTTGTTTGGTTTATTACTACAGAAGTAGATTGTCGTCCAATCTTCCTTCTGAGAAGTGTCTGGGATGTTTGAACTGCCAGCCTTCTGGTTTGTAGTTAAATGTCTTAGGCACTAAGCCACCAGCTTACACACTAAGGACCTAGAAAAAAAGCTCAAGAAACTCCAAATCATAGCAGAAGCTTTTCAACGTACTTCTTGTCATGCATATTCTTAAGTGTCTTATATCCCGAATTCAAGTAAGTTAAATGGAAATAAACAGGAAACTAATATTTATTTATATCTAACTATATGGAAAAACCTGGCCAAAGCCTTGGTCCCTTCAAATCAGCTTTTATTCATAGAAAGTGACAATAGTAAATTAAGAAAAATTGCTGCATTTGAATTATGATGTTGATGAAGAATATTGAATATATCATCAACTATCAGAAGAAAGAACAAATCAATCTTGGAAGAAATATAGCCAGAAGTGAGGATCATGACACTTCATCTCACTTACTTTGTCCATATTAATAGAGGAACCAGTCTCAGAAGAAGGACCTCAATGATGGTAAAGTAGAGGGTCAGCTGAAAAGAGAAAGAACTTTAAGAAGACGAAGTGACATGACGACTGCAACAATGGGCTCAAACATGATAAGCACTGTGAGGATGGTGCAGGACCAGGCAATATGTCGTTCTGTTGACTTAGGATTGCTATGAGTTAGTTGCAACCTGACGGCATCTAACAACAACGACAACATATGCCAGAAACTAAAGAAATTGTTTCACGTGCATCGTCAGACTTACTACCCAAATGGTAACATAATCTAAAGAAAAAAATAATTGCCAAAATAGTAAAATATATTTATAACATATGTGAAAGGCATGAATTTTTTCCAAATAAATAGATTTTACCATTTTACCCTAAAAATATTCATCACATATTCATAATGGGAAAAAAATTGATAAGAAATCTTTTCTTATGTAAAGAATTAAACATATGAAAAGATGTCTGTATTTATCACAACTAAGACATTTAAATTGAAATTCCAATTAGATATCTTTTTGTACCTATCAGATTAGGAAAATGATTCGTTTGGCTAGACATTGGTTAACATATAGTGCTGGCAAGTGTGGAAAGCAATCAACTTAGCATGTTCTTGGCAGACGTGAAAATGTGTGCAATCTAGTAGGGAAGATTTTTGAACATTTATAATTTTACTATTGCATCAGCTCCTTATTCAATCTCTTGTTGATACACTTACTCACACGAACAAAGACAATCACTGTCGCTCTGTCCATGGAACAAAAGATAAGAAAAAATGTCCATCCGAAGGGCACCGAATGAACCAGCATTATAATTTTATATAATCATTAACAAAAACAAAGCAGAGAAATAACAAAGAAGTTTAAAATATATTATGAAGTAAAACATCAGAAGATAAAAGCCTGTGATTCGAATGATAGTATTTCCATTCAAATCAGGGAAAGATACATCTCAAATACCCACTTCTATATAAATGAATCGTGTTTAGAAATGTGCAAAGAAAAACACAGTACTTGTAAGTCTTTAGGGAATAAAATTGTAATCTAGGCATCAGAGGTGGAAGAAACACTGCTTTTAAAGATGTGTTTTTTGGTAATATTTGAAAATATGTCTTAATCATGGTTAGCTAAAGAAGAAAGGTTTTTAAAATCTTTTCATAGAAGGCAATTTGATTAACGTACTTAATCAGCACAGCACTGGGCCCTCATAATCTCTTTTGATATATGCAAGAATGATCATAATATTCTTACAGCAACACTAAACTCCAGGGCTTTGAGAAAGACTGGGAGTCAGCTATGGAGACAGTTGTGAAGTTCCGTGCTTTGTAATCACACCATACTTTCCAAGAAATTGTCCAAATACTCTTTGTTTTCAAAGAGCTCCCACACATTCAACCCAGAGCATTAAAAATGGTTTCAATTTCTATCAACTGGATATTTTACGTGTGTATGTTTGTGCCCTGCTATGTATGTTATATATATATTACTATATATTATACATGTAATAGATTATGTTTTTATCTGACTGTACATATATTTAAACACAAATATATGTGTTGTTTTATATCCTCAAAATGTTTCTCACTCTTAAGCTCACTGACATGGAGTCAATTCAGCCTCATAGCAACCCTATAGGACAAAGTAGAACTGATGATAGGATTTCCAAGTCTGTAAATCTTGGTGGAAACAGACTTCCTCATATTACTCCTGCAGAGGTAGGTTCAAATGACTCATCTTTTGATTAGCAGCCAGATGCTTTAACCATTGTACCACCATAACTCCTTTCCTGACTCGTAGTAATACTATATCACAGATTGGAAGGGATCCATAGGGGTTCCTAGGCTATCATCTTTAAGGGAACTGATCACTGGCTCTTTTCTATCACAGAACAGCTAGATAGATTTAAAATGCCAACTTTCAGTTAGCAGTCAAGCAACTGAGCAAGCACCAAGGCAGTAAGAGAGCCCCTTGTGTGTGTGTATATCCATGTATATAACTGCCATTGAGTCAATTATGACTCATAGTAACCCCTCCTTGGTTTTCTGAGGCAGTATCTCTATGGAAGTATATTGCCCAACCTTCCTTCCGAGGAGTGGCTGATGGGTTTGAACCACCAGCCTTCTGCTTAGCAGTCAAGTGCCTTAGGCACTACACCACCAAAACTCCCATACATATGTATACCCATGCATACATACATATGTAGATAGATGGTAGATAGATAGATAGATACCTACATACATACCTACATACCTACCTACCTACCTACCTACCTTCCTACATACATACATACATAGACAGACAGATAGATGATAGATGACAGGCAGATATTTCCAGGGTGGCACCAAGGTGAAGTGCTCATCTACTAACTGAAAGGCTGGTAGTTGGAACCCACCCAAACACAGCTCAGAACACAGGCTTGGGATCTGCTTCCCGGAGGTCACAGCCTTGAAAGCCCTGTGTAGCTGTGTGCATGGAGTTGCCATAAATAAGCATTGATCGGATGACAACTAGCAAAAACAACATACAAATATACACACATACAAACACACACATGCACAGATAGACAGCCACGCACATATTTCACAGTTCACATAATTGATATACCTTTCAGCACAGAAAAGAAGTACGTGACTATTAAATATTTGCTGAATGACTAACATAATTAAGGAGGATTTACCACAGACACAATTCTATAGAGTCCCACATGGTTTTGTACTCAGTTTCCTGGAGTAAATGCAATGCCTGTGGCCCACCCTAACCTTGATAAAATCATTGTCTTTATGAAGAATTTCTGGAATATTTAAACCATTTTTTTCCTATTTGCTTATCTCTGTCACCCCATCTATCAAAAGCCCTTAATTTTTAGTGCTCAACATTCATGTTTTTTTTTTAATTTCCACATCCACTCTTTTATTATCTTCCATTAAACATTTGCCTTTGTTACAAAATGTTTCAATCAAATAGACAATTATCATTTTGATAATCTTTATTTTCACCTCCGCTTTAAATTACATATCACTCGCAGAAGTTTCAATATATTTTATCCTTCCACAAGTGTCTTCTATATATCACCTACCTATTATGATGGCCTTGAACAGATTAGATTTCTCTAAGTACTAAATACAACTAAATTATCCTCCAGTAAAAATCTTACCAGAATTTTGTAGCGTTTATAATGTTTCCTTGCTCTCTTTTCTTCCCAGGGTAATTTGGAAGTCACATACTCAAATAAGAAAATGATGATAATAAAGTGTTTCTAAAATTCCCTTTAATATCACCAAGAAACTTAGGTTCTTACCTGCCCACTAAAAGACAACCTAAGTTGGTCATAGTTTCATCCACATGCTTGGAAATCCACACTCACACAAGATTTTGACTGTGAAATGATTCTCTTTCACATTCCCTAGAGGAGGGCTTAACATGAATGATGCAAGATACAGGCCTTTGGGGAAGATCATTCCCTAATGTATCCATTTCCTCCCAATTAAGAAATATGAGCTAGATATGACGTAGAGCTTATCTTCAATTGGTCTTCTTGCTTTATCGGGAGAAGAAGATGTGGCCTGTTCTTGAAATTAAATGTATTTGTTTGGGTCATAAATAATTTTTTTCTTTTAACTTTTTATTGTGATTCGGGGGAAATATTACAGAGAAAATTGGTTTTGCATTCAAAGGTGACACATATTTTGTTTTGTTATATAGCGTTTAATGCCCAGAGTACAACAGCACTCTTCCCACTCCCTGTGTTTACTTTCACTTTATCCTTCTCTTCTATCCACTCCACTCCCAACTTCTGAGCTTTATCCCTGGCAAACACTTTCTTTTTGATTTAAGATGGTGGAATGTTCTCAGGAGGGCATACCTCCCTGGTATTACTGTACATCTCATAGGTCTGTCTATTGCTTGGGTAAAAGTTGATCCACAGGACTGAGTTCATTTCCAGGCCTGAAGAATAACTAAGGTTCACCATCTCAGGTGTTACACTAGTCTCTTTAAGACCATTAAGTCTGGTCATTTTTTATGATGTAAAGTTTTGTTCTATATTTTTGCTTCTGCCTTTCTATTCAGAACCTTCTACTGTGATTCTGATCAGAGCAGTTGACAGTGGTAGCTGGACACCATTTATTCCTTCTTGTCTTAGGGCAGTAGAAGCTGTGATTCACATGGTCCATTGCTCCTTTGGACAAATTGTCTCTTTAAGTCTTTGATTTTCTTCTCTCCTCTTTGCTCTGGATGAGGAGATACCAATAATTGTCTCTTAGGTGGCTGCTCACAAGGTTTGAAGACCCCAGTCGCTACTAGCAAAGTAGGATGTAGAACATTGTCTTTGTGGGATATGTTATGTAAATTTACATAGATGTCCCCTGAGACTGCTGTCCTATGTCCCCAAGCCCAGTGACCCACTCCTTCAACATGTTTGGGTATGGCTAAGAGAGTTTCATAACTGTGCCCCACATATGCTCTGTAATAGCTGTAGTTATATTTACAAAACATACAATCTATCTGTAGAAATATCCTATGCCATACCTATGGGTACACTCTCATTTGCCTTCCCACATCTGTTCAGCTTGCATGTCTACCTCTGCATCTACCCAGAGACACTGTTTGTAATGACAATTACTGTGGGATTTTCTATGCAATAGTATTTACCAGTGTGGTCTTTTTTGTTGTGTACCTCCTAGTGTCTTCCTTTGCCATATGTCATGTGCTCTCCTGCCCCTTATTTTATATTGACTTTTCCCTCACTCACATTAATATGTGTAAGCTCTCTAGTCAGTGATTTACCCTCTGTTCCCTTTCTATCCCCATTAACTATCAAAGAATGTTTTTTCTGTGTGTAAAACTTTTCTTGATCTTTTTATAATAATGCTTGTTGTTGTTATGTGCCGTCCAGTCAGACCTGACTCATAACGACCCTCCTCCTTGGGTTTCCGAGGCAGTATCACTATGGAAGTAGATTGCCCACACTTCCTTCCAAGATAATAATGGTATCTTGCAATAATTTTCTCTTTGTGATTAACTTATTTAATTCAGCTTGACGTTCTCCAGGTTCATCCATGTTATGAGGTGTTTCGTGGATTCTTCATATTTCTTTAACATAGAGTAGTGTTCTCTTTTGTGGATGGACCATGGTTTATCCATACATCCAATTATGGACACTTAGTTTGTTTCCATCATTTTGCAATTGTAAACAATGCTACAAAACAACAAGGGTGTGCATGTGTGTATTTGTGATGGCTGTGAGGAGCTCTGGTGGCACAGTGCCTAAGGCATTTGACTTCTAAACAGAAGGTTGGTGGTTCAAACCCACCAGCCTCTCTATGAAAGGAAACTTGAACAATCTACTTCCGTAAATATTTACCACCTCAGAGACCCAAAGGGGATTGCAATAAGTCAAGTCAGAATTGACTAGATGGCAGTGAGTTCAATTTTCTGGTTTTTGTTCTTATTACTTTGATATACAAACCTAGTAATAGATAGCTGAATCATATAGTATTTGTATTTCCAATGTTTTCAGGAAGCATCATAACATATTCCATGGTGGTTGTACCATTTTACAGTCTCATCAATAGTGTAAGAGAGATTCAATATCTCCACATGCTTTGCAGCCTTTTTTGTTTCCCTCAACTGTGTTATTATCAATGGGGTGCGCGATGATACCTCATTATTGTTTTGATTTACATCTATCTAAGGAAGACAGGGAGTTTGGCTTTTTTTTTTTTTGGAAGGAGTAATGACCACTAGCTTTTCTTCATGGGTTTGTTGGCTGCCTGTATGTCTTATATGGTGGTCTATACGTTCATATCATCTGCTTATTTTTGTATTGTATTGCTAGCCTTGGTCTTGAGATGTTAACATTTTCTATAAATTTTAGAGATTATCCCCTGATCAGATATGTTATTACCAATTTTCTAGTCTGTGGGTTTTGTTTTTACTGTTTTAGAAAAGTTTTTTGATGTATATAAGTGTTTAATTTTTAGGAGATCTCAATTGTCTAGTATATTTTTATTATTTGTGTATTTGTAGTTGTGCTTGAGGATCAAGTTATGTCACAAATTAGAGCTCCAAAATTTACATTTATTTTTCTTTGATGATCTTAAGTTTTAGGTTTTACAGTTAGGTCTTTAAGATATCTTTTTTTTTTTTAATTTATATTGTGATTTGGGTGAAAGTTTACATAACCAATTCACTTCCCATACAGCTCCTCACATACACTTTTTCTCATGACATAGACTACAATTTCCCACAAGGCAACAGCTCCTCTCCCTCTTCCCTCACATAATTACTTCTTCCCTGTGTCCTTCCCTGCCATGCACTCCTGCCCCTTGAGCTGTTTTCCTGTGCATATACAACCCTTCTATTCTTCCATGATCGATTTCTTCAAGGAGTGTATCTACCCATTTCAAATGTTCAGCTCATAGGCCTGTCTTTACTTGACTGGAAGCCACAGAAGTGGGTACAATTCCCAACCCAAGGGAGACTGGGGACCATAGTCTCAGTAGTTCCATCAGGCTTTATCAGACCAGCAAACTTGGTTCCTTTTTTTTTTTTTTTTTAATGACTGTGTTTTGTTCCACATTGTTCTCTCACTCTATCCAGTGTCTCCTCCACTGATCCCCCTCCAAGTGGTTGAAAGTGGTAGCTGAGCACTATCTAGTTCTTCAGGTCTCCTAGTTGTATAGGCTGAGGATCACATGGTGTACCAGTGGCTTAGGCTAATTGTTTCCATGTGTCTTTGGTTTTCTTCTTTCTTCTTTGCTATGGATGAGGAGAGACCCATCATCACTTCTCGATAGCTGCTTGCAAGCTTTTTCTTTAATTGTGATTTGGGTGAAAATTTACAGAGCAAATTCACTTTCCATGCAGCAGTTCACATACACTTTGTCTCATGATATTGACCACATTCACCACAATGCAGCAGCTTCCCTCCCACTTCCTCCCGATAGCCACCTCTTCCCTGTGTCCATCCCTCCATGCACTCCTGCCCCCTGAGCTATCTTCCTATGCATAAATAGCCCTTATTTCTCCCTTGATTGTTCTCCCCAAGGAGTGTATCTACTTAAGGTAAATGTTCAGTTCATATGCCTGTCTTTTATTTGGCTGCAAGCCATAATTGTGGGTTCAATTCCAGACCTGAAGGACAACTAGGGGCCATAGTCTCAGTGGTTCCACAAGGCTCTATCAGACCAGCAAACTTGCCCCCCCTTTTTTTTTCTCCAAATGATTTTGAGTTTTGTTCCACAGTGTTCTTTCTCTCTATCCAGGATCTCCTACATTGATCCCCCTCCAAGTGGTTGACAGTGGTAGCCGGGCACCATCTAGTTCTTCTGGTCTCATAGTCATATAGGCTGCAGAATGAATGGTGTACTAGTTGCTAGGCCTAATTCCTTCCATTAATTTTTGGTTTTCTTCTTTCTTCTTTGCTCTACATTAGGAGAGACTCATTGTTGCATCTAGATGACTGCTTGTAAGCTTTTAAGATCCTAGTCACTACTCACCAAAGTGGAACAATGTTTTGTGTAGTATGGTATGCCAATTGAATTTGAAGTCCCCTGCTACTATGGTCCTAAGCCCACAGGTTCAACTACTCGGTTCCTCTGAGTACCTGGCTATGACCAAGAAGTGACTGCAACCTGACCCCTTGTCAGCACTACTATGCACTAGAGGATTCAGATCATACAAATAAACTTATAGGACCACTGTCTGCCAAGCCTGTACATGGTCTTGGGTACACTACCCACTTCATAGACATACCTACCAGTTCAGCCTGTCCGCCAAGCTTGCAAGCTTTTAAGATCCCAGTCATTACTCGCCACAGTAGGATGTGGAACAATGTTTTGTGTAGTATGTTATGCAAATTGAGCTTGATGTCCCCTGTAACTATGGTCCTGAGCCCACAGGTTCAACTGCTTGCTCTCTCTGGTTAGCTGGCTGTGGCCAAGGGTGACTACAACTTTGTCATTTGTGAGCTCTATTATATACCTGGAATTCTTATAGAGCATACCACTAAACTTGTAGAAACATTGTCTGCCAACCCTACACATGGTCTTGGGCACACTCTCTCTGCATAGACATACCTAATAGTTCAGCCTGTCCACCCATCTATCCACCTGTATATCAATGTTTGCCTTCACTGGCAATACAGTACAGTGTGTGCAAAAGGGTCCATCTTTTTGTCTATACCTCCCATGTTCCTGTCTATGTCTTCCTCTTCTTCAATGCCACCATGTTGATCACTCACATTTGGTACATTGCCTTTCTCTTCACCTAAATCAATATTTGTTTCTACCTGTCTAGCAGTGTTCTCTACTCTCCCCTCCAACCCCTGGTAACAAACAAAGATAATTTCCTTCCATATAGAAACCTTTCCTTGACTTTTTACAATAACAGACTAATACAATATTTGTCCTTCTGTGATTGACTTATTTCACTCAGCATAATGTCCTCCAAGTTCATCCATGTTATGTGATGTTCTGCCAGTTCTACATTCTTTAGGATTGCATGGTATTCCATTGTGTGTATGTACCATAGTTTGGTTATCCATTCCTCTGCTGCTGATGACCTAGGTTGTTTCTGTCTTTTGGCCATTGTAAATAGTGCTGTGCTGACCATTGGTGTGCATGTATCTGTTCTTGTCCTGGCTCTCACTTGTTTAAGATATATACCTAGTAATGGAATGGCTGGGTCTAATGGTATTTTTAATTCCAACTTTTTAAGGAATCATCATACTCCTTTTCACAGTGGTGGTATCATTTGACAGCCCCACCAGTAGTGTATGAAAGTCCTAATCTCTCCACATCCTTGCCAGCATTTGTTATTTTCTGTCTTGTTGAACTTTGCTACTAGTGTTATGGGCAAGATGGTATCTCATTGTTTTTTTTTTTT
>NW_006922237.1:727524-750154 GCF_000298275.1 Orycteropus afer afer
GTGTTCAGTGCAGATCAGTGAGTAAGCACAAGCCTGCCTTGTTTCAGTACCTATGCTTAAACTGCCCCTTGGCTGATCGCTCTTCTCTTTGGCTTCCTGGGTTCCACCCCTTCCTCCTGCTCTTCCGGCCTGCTACTCTGTGCTTCGCCTGTGCTTACCTTGTTCCCAGAGAACCAGTCTGTCTCGGGAGGGTAACAAGGGAAAGTGTTCAGTGCAGATCAGTGAGTAAGCACAAGCCCGCCCATGCTTACCTCGCTCCCGGTGACTAAGCACAAGCCTGCCCGTGCTTACCTCGCTCCCGGGGACTAAGCACAAGCCCGCCTGTGCTTACCTAGCTCCCGGAGACCCAATCCCTCTCGGGAGGGTAACAAGGGAAAGTGTTCAGTGCAGATCAGTGAGTAAGCACAAGCCCGCCTTGTTTCAGTACCTATGCTTAAACTATGCCATATATTAGGGCCCCTAAATTTGACCCTAGTTTTTCTTAGAAGAACTTTGTAGTTTTAGGTTTCACATTTAAGCCTTTGATTCATCTGGAGTTAGTTTTTGTGTATGGTGTGAGGTACAGATCTTACTTCATTTTTCTGCAAATGGATATCCAGTTTTGCCAGCATTATTTGTTAAACAGACAATCTCTTCCTCATTTAATGGATTTTGGGCCATTGTCAAAGATCAGCTAACCATAGGTTAGTGGATCTATTTCTGGGTTCTCATTTGTTCCATTGGTCTATGTGTCTGTCTTTGTACCAATACCAGGCAGTTTTGACTATTGTGGCTGTATAGTAGGTTTTGAGATCTGGGAGTGTGAGACTTTCTACTTTGTTCTTCTTCTTCAATAATGATTTGCTTGTTGAGATCTCTTTCCTTTCCATATAAAGTTAGTTATTGGTTTTAACATATTCTTAAAAAAAGTGTTAATAGGATCTGATTGGGATTGCATTGAATGCATAGATAACTTTGGGTAGAATTGACATTTTCACAATGTTCAATCTTCCTATCCAGGAGCATGGGATGTTCTTCAATTTATACAGATCTCTTATGGTTTCTTGAAGCAGTCTTGTATAGTCTTCATGTATAGGTCTTTTGTGTTCCTGGTAAGATTTATTCCCAAGTATTTTATGTTTTTAGTAGCTACTGTAAATGGTGTTTATTCCTCATAACTTTTTCAGCAATCTCTTTGGTGATGTAGAGGAATCCAACTGATTTTTAGATGTTGATCTTGTATCTTGCCACAATGTTATATCTCTCAATTAGTTCCATCCAGTAGATTTTTGATTGAGTCTCTTGTGTTCTATGTATAGGGTCATACCATCAGCAAATAGGGATAGTTTGACTTCTTCCTTACCAATTTGGATGCCTTTGATTTCCCTTTCTTGACTTATTGCCCTGGCTAGGACTTCCAATACAATGTTGAATAGAATTGGTAATAGTGGGCATCCTTGTCTTGTTCTTGTTTTCAAGAGGAATGGATTCAGTCTTTCTCCATTGAGAATAATGTTGGGTGTTGGTTTTGCATGTTGTTATTGTTATGTGCTGTGGAATCAGACTCGACTCAGTGATCCCTCCTTGGGCTTCCGAGGCAGTATCACTACAGAAGTAGATTGCCCAACCTTCCTTCTGAGGATTGGCTGGTGAGTTTGAACCAGTAGCCTTATGGTTAGCGGCCAAATGCCTTAGGCACTATGTTACTAGAGCTCCTGTTGGTTTTGCATAGATTCCTTTTATTATTTTGAGGAATATTCCTTCTATTCCTATTTTGCTGAGAGTTTTGATCAGAAATGGATGTTGGATTTCATCAAATGCCTTTTCTGCATCAATTGATATAATCATGTGTTTCTTTTACTTTATTTATGTGATGGATGGTGTTAATTGTTTTTCTAATGTTGAACCATCCTTGCATAAAATGAATTAGGCAAGAGCCCATCCTTTTCTGTGTTTTGGAATACTTTAAGTAGGATTGGTGTCATTTTTTTTTTTTTTTTCCCTGAATATTTGGTAGCATTATCTGATGAAACCTTCTGGGATTGGACTTTTTTCTGTTTATAGTTTTTTGATAACATGTTGAATTTCTTCTTTTATTATGGAGCTGCTCAACTTTTCCACCTCAGTCTGTGTTCTTTTAAGTAAGAGGTGTATTTATAGAGATATGTTCATTTCTTCCAGACTTTCAAATTTGTTAGAGTATAGTTCTTCATAGTATCCTGATATTAACCTTTTTATTTCAGTTGGTTCTCTTGTGATGTCACCCATTTGGTTTCTGTTTTGTGTCATTTGCATTCTCTTCCTCTTTTCTTTGTTGAATTTTCCAGTGGTTTGTCACTTTCTTATTCTTTTCAACAAACCAACCTCTGGTCTTGTTCATTTTTCCTATTGTCTTTTTATTTTCTGTTTTTGATTTCTGCTTGAATCTTTATTATTTCCTTTCTTCTGGTGACTGTAGGCTTTTCTTGCTGTTCTTTTTCTCATTGTTGGAGTTAATGGTTAAAATGTTGATTTTGGCTCTCTCTTCTTTTTTAATGTCTGCATTTATTGCTATAAATTGACCTCTGATTACTGCTTTTACTGTGTCCCAAAGATTTTGCTGTGTTCTGTTTCTATTCTCTATTGAGTCAAGAATATTTTAAATATCATTTTTTTTAAATTTCTTCCCTTACCCAGTTTTTCTTAAGGAGGGTGTTGTTCAATTTTCATGTGTTTGCTCTTTTTCCATTGATCTTAGCATTGTTGATTTCTAATTTGATAGGATTATGATCTGAGAAAATGCTTTGCAGATTTCAATGTGTTTTAAATTTAGCTTGCTTTATGGCCTAACATATGGTCTGTCATGGAGAATGGTCCATGTGCACTGGAAATGAATGCATATTGTGCTGTTGTTGGGTGAAGTGCTATGTGGATGTCTAAAATTTCAAGTTGATGGATTATATTGTTTAGGTCTTCTCCATCTTTCTTCAGTTTCTTTGTAGTTGTTCTAGCTTTCATTGAAAGTCATGTATTAAAGTCTTCTCTATGACTGTGGAGTCATCTATTTGTCTTTTGAACTCTTTTAAAGTCTGATCTATGTGTTTTGGGGCTCTTTCCTTGGATCCATAGATATTTAATATGGTTATATCTTCTTGTTCAATTGATTCTTTAATTATCATATAATGTCCTTCCTTGTCTCTTATTGTGTTTTTTTTCTTAAAGTCAACTTAATCAGAAATTAATATTGTCACTTCTGTTCTCTTTTGGCTGGCAATTTGCTTGATATATCTTTTTCCAACCTTTGATTAATGTAAGATGATAATATTAATGGAAACTTAGTATTGTGTATATGAGAACTTTTATATTCAAGCTAACAAGTATTCTTCAGCTTGTTTGAGTATACTCTTCTGTCCTTCCTATGTGTTCATGGTAGCTTTGGTGGCATAGTGCCTAAGGCATTTGACTGCTAACCAGGCACTCCTTGGAAGGAAGGTTGTCAATCTACTTCCATAGAGATATCACCTCAGAAACTCAAGGAAGGGACACTATGAGTCCAATCCAACTCGAAGGCAGTGAGAGTTTATGTGTTATCTATCTCTGTAATTTTAGCATTCATCTGGATTTCTAGTTGCTCTTTTTGTGATTTATAATTGCCTGTTTATTTTACCATTTTGCTCTCATATGATTTTCCTGAATTATTCAAGAGTGTTGTCTCAATTATTCTTGCTTCTATTCATCATTTCCATCAGTTCTTGGAAAGTCATCTGTATGTCTATTTGTATATCTATATATCTACATATCTTTTGATATGTAGATATATAGATATACTTATCAGGTAATTCAATTATTTGTTCTTCCTTGGAGAGGTTTCTTGTTCTTTAGTTTGGTCACTTGTTTCCACTATCTTGCCATGTATCTTTGTTTGAATTGAAATTTTTGTCTCTGAGATATCTTGAAATTATGGTCTTTATTGGTTGGTTATGTGTTGGTTGGTTTATCTCAGGTTTTTTTTTTTTTTTTTTTAATGTCAGTATACCTGGATGTGTGGGGCTGCTGTGCTGGTGTGCTTCTTTGGTTATTAGCTGGTCAGTACTGTGCCATTCATTAGCTTTCTCCAGGTGGGTGGAATAATTGCTCAGAATGTGCTGTAGGTCTCTGGCATGAAAAGGAATTGCTGTTGGAATGATGAGGTGTTGTACACTTTCTTACATTTCTTACATTGGTCCAATTGTGCAGGGGATGGTGGAGGTACTCATCCTCTGGGTGAGGTAGTTGGAGCAGTGGGTATGACTGACTAGTGTAGAGTTGATGTCCAAACAGAAGAAGAAAAGAAAAGGAAGAAAGGATAGACTAACTATAAATGAGGAAAAAAAAAAAACGTGGTGGATAAGATCAAATATTGGTAAAAAGGAAAAAAATGCAACAGGGGGAAGTGAACAGATAAAAAAGAGGAAAATTTAGGAAAAGAAATGGAAGAAAATAAGAAGAAGGTAAAGAAATAGAGAAGGAGGGACTTTTGTAGTTAAGGTCATATGGCAGCCCATGGGACAGGCAGCTGTGGAAGAAACCATGGATTCATGGTGGTGGGGGGGTCGGTTTCAGCAGAGATGAATGGAGATTTTTATGACTGGGCACCTCCAGGACAGGCTTCAGATGTGTGTCTCTTGTGTGCACTGTGAGAAAGCTCAATCAGTGATGTGAATGCCAGAAGGAAAACCTGCAGGTTCTGTCTGTTTGGAGTGGGTTGTTGAGAGTGGCTAGGGATTAGAGGAAGGGATTGGGGGTTCCTGTCTCTGGTTAGGATTTCCCTGGCCACCAGCTTGGTGGTAGAGGAGAAAACTTTTGCCCCTATTCGCAAGGAAGCTGTAGTTTCTGGAGTGAAGACTAGTTCACAGTAGCAATTCACAGGCATGGGTTTGGCACTCTTCTGAGCAGACATGGCCACTTATCCATCGCTTGGCCAAACTCTAGTGAAAGGCTGCCCTGAAACATTTCTCTAACTGTCCCAGCATAGGTCTTTGCCCTTGCAGAGGTTAAGGAGTACCTGACATGAGTGGGCTTCTCTGAGAGAGAAGACTGCAGAGGTGTTCGTCTTGTGTTCAGTGTGAAAAAGCTGTCAATGCCTTAGGCACCAGGCAGACATCCTTCAGTCTCTGACTCTGCCTGCTAGAGGGACAGAGAGAGTATTTCTCCCATGCACAGGGAAGTTATGCATTTGTTAGGTCAGGGAGTTATTTATCCAATCTGGATTCACTGACATGGGTTTTGAGCCCTGGAAGGCACACACAACCACTTACCCAACACTTGCCTAGATTAGTTCAAGCAAGAGGTCATTCTGAGCCTATCATCTTCAACAGCCCCAATACAGAATTTTCCCTTTACTTAAGTCTTCAGCCTAGAAGATGGTGGCATAGTGCAAACCAAAAGACCATCGGTTTGAACCCACCAACCCCTCTTTGGGAGAAAGAAGGAGCAGTCTGCCCGTGCAAAGATCCACAACCTCACTATCATTTTGTGGCTGCCTGTGTCACACTGTAAGTCTGATTCACTTCCCTGAATGTTCCTCTCCCAGTTCTCACACTGCTTCAGCTCACCTTGAATTCCATGCCCCCACAAAAGCACCCACTGCCATGAGTCAGATTCCAAATCATAGCCACCCCCACTCGGTTTCTGAGATGGTAAATCTTCATGGAAGTAGATTGCCAAAGAGTGGCTACTGGGTTTGAACCACCAACCTTCTGGGTAGCAGTCAAATGCCTTAGGCACTGTGCTACCAGAGCTCCTTTGAATTGTTCCCAGTTTGTCTATATAGTGTCCTTATCCCCATGTGGATTCCATGGAAGTTTTTTTTCCCCCCTTCATCTGATGCATCTGATGCTGTTGTGTTTAAAATTGTTTTCCTCTGGCTACTCCTGGCTTCTTTTCTTTCCCAAGTTACTGACTTCACCTCATTTCCTTTTCCAATCAGTGCTTCATCTAATTCTTTATCTTCTCATTAGAAGCTAAGGATCCAAGGATCATTGTTTGTATCTGTTTCTGTCAGGTTTTCCAGGTACTTGTTGTAGAGGGAGTGGGTGGAATATGTTAGCAGGATGCAGTCTTGTCGCTAGTATTTCATATGTTGCAATGCTATTGTAAGTGGTACTGTTTTCCTTACTTATTTTTCAAAGTAGAGGAAAGAACATGACTGATTTTTGTATGTTGATCTTGTCTTCTGCCGCTTTCTGAGTCCTTCTATTAGCTCCTGTACCTTTCTTGCTGAGTCTCTAAGATTTTCTATGCATAGGATCATATCATCTGTAAGCAGAGATCATTTCCGTTCTTCTTTACCAGTTTGGACATCTGTCTTTTCCCTTTCTTTCCTTATTACCCTAGCTAGGAATGCCAATACAATATTGAGTAAGAGTGTGGTAAAGGGCATCATTATCTTTTTCCCATTCACAATGGAAATGCTTTCAGTCTTTGGCCATTGAGAATAGGTTTTGCCATTGGTATTGTGTATATGCCCTTAACCATGTTGAAGAATTTCTCTTCTATTCATATTTTGCTGACAATTTTTATCAGGAATGGGTGTTGGATTTTACTTGTTATTCATCAAATGAGATGATCATGTGTTTCTTTTCCTTCCTTTTATTTATGTGGGGGACTCCACTGGTTATTTTTCTAATGTTGAACCTTCCTTGCATGTTGTTGTTGTTATGTGCTGTCGAGTAGGACCTGACTCATAGCAACCCTTCCTTGGGTTTCCAAGGCAGTATCACTACGGAAGTAGCTTGCCCCATCCTCCTTCCAAGGAGTCGCTGGTGGGTTTGAACAGCCAGCCTTCTGGTTAGCAGTCAAGTGCCTTAGGCACTAGGCTACCAGAGCTCCCAGGTACTAATCTTGCTTGGTCATGATATATTATTTTTGGATATGATGTGGGATTTTACTGGCTAGAATTGTGTTGAGCATTTTATATCTATGCTTATAAGAGATACTCTGTGTATAATTTTCTTTTTTAGTGATGTCTTTGTTGGAATTTATTGTCAGAGTTATGCTTGCTTCCTACAAGACTATCCCATCCTTTTCTATGTTCTGCTATAGTTTTAATACAATTGTTGTTGGCTCTTCTCTAAATGTTTCATAGAATTCTCCTGTGAAACTATCGGGGACAAGACTTATTGTTGGGAGGTGTTTTTTTTTTTTGTTTTTTTTTTTAATCCCTTATTATCTTCTTTTGTGATGATGTGATGAGTCTGTTCAAGTTTTTTACCTCAACCTCTGTTAGTTTAGTTAGGTGGTGTGTTTCTGGATTTTTTTTTTTTTTTTTTTTTTAATGAGTTTCCAATTTGTCGCAGTAACTTTCTCCATATTATTCTGTTTTATCCTTTTTGTTACAGTTGGCTCAGTCTTGATGGCTCCCATTTCCATTCTTATCCATTTAATTTATATCTTTACCTTCTTTTCTTTTGTTAGATTTACCACTGGTTTGTTGATTTTATTAATCCCTTCAGAGAACCAAACCCTAGGTTTTTTTCTTTTTTAAAAAAATACTTTTTTTTTTTTTCCTGTTTTGTTTATTTGTGCTGTAATTACATTTGTGTGCTTAAGGTGTTGAATGTGATCCTTTCTTTTTAATATGTAAATTTATTGCTATAAATTGACCTCTCAGCTCTGTTTTTATTGTGTCCTGAAGATTTTTGCATATCATGTTTTAATTCTCATTTAAGTCTAGTAGTTTATTTATGCCATTTTTAATTCTTATATGACTCAGTAGTTTTTAAGCACAGTGTTTTTCAATTTCAACATATTTGACTTTTTTACCTTGTTCTTCCAATTACTGATTTCTAATTTTCTAGTATTGTGGTCTGAGGAGATATTTTTGTTTGTAGTATTTCAATGTTTAAGTTTATTGATGCTTCTTTAGTGGCCAAACATGTAGTCTATTCTGGGGAATGATCCATGTGCACTGGAAAATAATGAATATTGTTCTTTTTTTGGGTGGAGTATTCTGTATATGTCTATAAGCTCAAATTGATTGATTGTGTTGTTTAACCCTTCTATGAATTTGTTGAGTTTCTTTCTTGTTTTCCTTCCTTTCATTGGAAGTGTTGTATTAAAGTAGCCTACTATTATTGTGGAATTCTTTATTTCTCTTTCCTTTTAAAGTTTCATTGATGTATCTTGGGGCTGTTTTATTCAGTGTGTATGGACTCAATGGGAGTAGGTTTGAGTTTCAAGTTTCATTGACTGTGTAGATATTTATTATTGTTATGTCCTCTTGCTGGGTTGAAATTTTAGTCATTATTTATTCCCTTACTTGTCTTTCATGGTGTTGTTGTTGTTTTTTTTTTCCTTTATCAGAAATTATTATTGTTACTCTTACCCTTTTTTAGTTGCCATCTGCATGATATGTTTTTCCATCCTTGGATTTTTAGCTTTTTGTTTGTTTGATTTAATTTTTGTGTAATATTTTTTTTCCCATGTTTTCCTATGAGGTCTGCTACTTCCTGTGTTTTGACTGGTGTATGTAATACATTTTCATTCAGTGTAATTATCATTAGGTATGGATGTGTTGGTATTTTTATGTGGACTTGAGTCAGTTTTGACTATTGACAGCCTTACGTACAGCAGAATGAAACTCTGCCCAGCCCTGCCTCATCCTTATCATGCTTGCTATGCCCATGCCCTTTATTGCTGGCACTAATGCATGTCAGTCCATCTTGCTGAGGAGCTTCTCCTTCTTCTCTGACCTGCCACCTACCAAGGACAAAATCCTTTGCCAGGAAATGGTGCCTTCTGATACCTAACCAAAGCATGAAAGACAAAGTCTGGGCATTCTTGTGTGAATTGACTGCTGTTATTTTGTGTGTCTGTGTGTGTGTGTGTTTCTGATTATTTCTTCATTCCATATATTTTATCTGTGCTGACTTTATTGTATTTATGGATTTTATTTGCATTTCTGTGATTGTTGTTAATTTTACCTTCTGAATCTTTATGATTTTCTACGTTTATATTTTGGTTAGAAGGTGTCTCATTTTTCTATGATCACTCTATAATTTATTACCTTCCTAAGTTTAAAACAGTCTGTTCTATCTTGATTTGGTCTTGACTTCCTCTCCAGTTGCTAGTTTTTAATTACACTTTTTGTTCCTTCATTTTGTTTTGTAGTTCTCTTTGCTTACATATTGATGTGTCTGGTTACTTATTTTCAGTTTAATAGGTTTATTTATTTTGAAAATTCTTTATCTGGATTGGTTTCAGAATGATGTTGTCATGTGTATTAATCTCAGGTTGTTGTCTGATGTTGGTTCTCTGTCTCCCTTCCTCCTTTTAGCATATCTTGTAACATTGTCTGTTTTTTACAAATACCTTTAATTTCTGTTTGTCTGGAAATGACCTAATTCCACTATCATATTTGAGGGATCATTTTGCTGGATATATAAATCTTGGTTGGCATGTTTTGTTTTGTTTTGTTTTTCCCCCAGGGTTTTATATACTTGATCTCATTGCCTTCTTGCCTGTGTTGTTTCTGCCTACAAGTTAGTGCTTGGTCTTATCTTTTCTGCTTTGCAGGATTCTTTCTTTGTCTTTGGTTTAAAAAATAAATTGGTTATGTCTTGGTGATTTTCCTTTGTGGTTTATCCTATTTGGAGTTCATAGGGATTTATAAATGGATGTTTTCTCATGTTTCATGGCATCAGGAAAATGGGCTGCTAATGAATCTTCTGGTTCATACCCACCAGCCACTCCTCAGAAGGAAGGTTGGGCAATCTACTTCCGTAGTGATATCACCTCAGAAACCCAAGGAGGGGTCACTATGAGTCAGGCCTGACTCCATGCCACATAACAACAACAACAACACAATGACTCTTCAACAATATTCTCTATGTTCTCTCTGCATCTCTCTTTTTTCTGTCTCCTTCTGTTCTGAAATTCCAATCACACCTAAGTATTTCCTTTTAATGGTGTCTCATATAATTCTTAGGCTTTCTCATTTTTCTTCTTTCAATGAAAACCTCTCAACTGTGGACTTCATGTCTGCCTCTTGCTCCTAGCTCACTGGAGCTCCAGGCATCTCTTTAAGCAGGCAGCTGCTGGCTGCTGAGGCTAACAAGCCCAAGGTCAACAAGTAAAATGGCATAGTCCCAAGATTATCATACAACATGGCAGGCCACTGGTTCAAGTCCAGGAACAATCTTAAGATCAGCAGACAGCATGGCAGGTTGCTGAATGAAGACTCAGCTACATTCAGGGTCCAAGCATGCCAAAAAGCTTTGAGAACTTTCTTAATGCTTCTTCTTATATATTGGAAGCAGACCACATCCCTAAGGCAGGTACTGAGCTTCTCCAGTACACTTCACCATGGAGTTGATCACCAGTCTTATCAGGAGGAATAACTACATCTAGCTGCCCACATTCTCAAAACCTAACTACCAAAATCATATTATTATATTCTTATTCCACATAATTTAAAAGGACTAAAAGAGAATACAACGAACATATTAAAGTCAAAAATTGAACAACTTAGATAGAATTGACAATTACCTGAAAGATATAAGCTACCAAAGTTCATTACAAAATATATATATATATATATATTTTATAATCTCAGTAATCTTAGTCTCTCAAATACATTTTAATTGTTGCTTCATATATTCACACAATGATATTTCTTATTGAGATATCTTCACTGGAGTGTTCTACAAACCAATAATGCCAAGTCTACACAAACTCTTCCACAAAATGCAACAGAAGAGAATACATATGCAACTCATTCTATTAGACCAACACTTCTCTAGTACTTACAGTGTCATTCCTTTACTTTCATTAGTATTATCTGTATGGAAAATCATATCACCTGTTATACAAACAGTTAACTTATTCATCTTCCATGTGTGTTACTCCATTTTTGGTAATAATAATATAATCAGACACCAAATTTTGAAAATATTATTTTAATCACATTAAAATATAAATACTTAATATATATGGCAAAATATGTGCAGAATATGTACACTGAAGCTACAGAACTTTGCTGTGAAAATGAAAAGAGCTCAATAAATAGAATGAAATACTATGTTCCTGAAATGGACAATTTGACATTTTGCAATTGTCAATTCTACCTAAAATAATATCTAGGATAAAGCAATCACACACAAAATTTGAATAGTCATATCTTTTTTGAAATTTATGAATTGATTCAAATATAATTGGAAATATAAATATACGAATAAGTTCCTAGTACTTTACATAAGAATAAAGTTGAAGAACTTACACTACCTGATTTCAAGTGATGTTATTATATCCCTTCAGTATTCAGAATTATGTGGTGTACTCATAAAGAACCAGAAGCAAATCAATGGGCCAGAATAATAGAGACTCCAAATTTATATATACATGTAGTCAACTATTTGTCAATGAATTTATGTGGGCAATTTATTAAAGAAAAGATGATCTTTAAAAAATAATTGTGATGGGCTTGTTGGCCTTCCTTATATATCAGAGAAAAGAAAAAAAAAAGAACTTAACCAATACCTTACACCCGATAGAAATTTTTTTTCAAGATAGATGTTAATATTATACGTAACATGTAAAAGGTTAAAGTACATACAGTGTATTTAGGATAAATCTTTACCCTTCGAATGGACACAATTTTAAAACAATTCTGATCACATTATTGATTAAAAATGATACGTTGGACTTTATAACATTAAAACTTTACTGCAAAGTAAGTGGAAATGGCTAGACAACAATTTTTCAAGAACTGGTGTTGTATGTGTCCCCTGTATACATCTCTAAGAAGAATCCTGGCATGGACTTTTGTTGGGAGAGTTTGGTAAAATGATAACCAGGTATTTCCTCCTATGGATTATTGCAGGCTAGCTTGAGAAACTTCAATCAAAATTGGGCACTATGCTCAAATGAACAATCAATAAAACTCTGGTTCTGATATCCTTAATTCTAAATTGCTAGAACCCTCCATTTATATAAGGTTGCTTAAGGTGAAAGTCTGAAAGTACTAATCTCAGAAACACAAGTTCTGCATCTTGCTGATTGTTTAATCTCTAGAAACTTCTCTGGTCTTATCTGCATAATATATCTAATTATACTTATGTCAAATTATGCATTATTGTGAGTAATAAATTATGTAATAATCTTAGAGTATTCAAATAATCTCTCAATATATTTATGTTAATATTATTACTATTATTACAAAGTAGATTGGCATGAAGCATAGAAAGTACTCTAAAATTTCATTCCTGAAGTTTTAAATGTATGAAAAATTTTAATGCTCAGATTTGTGTATGTTAAAATACAGAAAATAAACATACACAGGGTAAGAGCTTTATTGTACTTTGTTATTTTTTTTCTGATTTTTCCATTTCCTTTTTTTCTTTCTTTTTTTCTTTTTTTAACTTAAAGGTATAGCTTTTTCTCTTGCCAAGTGTAGTAGGTAAAGAATGTCATTTCTTCTTCACTTCTATTAGCCTCTCCCCTCCTTTCCCCTTCCCTACTTTCCCCTCATCTTGTCTCCTTTCTGCTCCCCCCCTCCACTTCCTTTCCTTTACCTTCCCTTCTGTTCTATTACCTTCTCTTTTCTTCTCTCATTCCCCAAAACATCTATTACTGCACTGTTATACCCTGGCCACAAATAACCTGTCCCAGTAATGATCTTGCAGGTCATTGATTTTATTGGTCAATGTATTTCTTCATAAGGAGACTTGGTTGTACAATAGTTATGTGCTTTGCTGCTAACTGAAAGTTTAGTTGTTTGAACCCACTCAGCATCTTGGAGTAATAAAGACCTGGAAATCTGCTTCCATATCGATTACGGCCTACTGGGAAGTTTTTCTCTTTCACATGACATGTAGCTAAAATTGACTCAACAGCACCTAACAATAACAATTTCTTTACACTTACATTAATGTTGATAATGAGCTGTATATGGACTGTAAATGCCTGTCTTTTATTTACTTTGTCTAATCTCATCTCAGATTTCTTGATGGATGACCTCATATTATTCCAAGCTTTTTTTTTTTTTTTTCCCTAGACAGTAAAGTTAGATAACTTTAGTTCACAGTAAAGTTAGATCCAGGAAATGCCCAGAAGAACCAGGACCATTAACATGGACAACAAATTAGTGTCATGTGGTGAAGACCTGTTTATGTATATAAAAGGGAAGATGATTTTATTGAACTTCAAAGACATCATTTTGTTTATATTTTATTTTTCTTCTTGTTGAGAATATAGATAGCAGAAAGAGTACACACCAATTCAGCAATTTCTACAGGTACAATTCAATGACACTGATTACATTTGTTAGCTGTGAAACCATTTTCACCCTCCTTTTCCTAATTGTTCCACCCACATTAACATGAACTCACTACCCCCTAAGATTTCTATCTAATCTTTCGAGTTGCTTTTCTCAATTTGATCCCATATACATAGTTCAAAGGCCTATTAATTCTTGCATTTTCACATATAGCAATGATTGTGAAAATCAAGAAATTCTACTCTTCCCAATGACATTTCCCTCAGGCATAGGCATAAAAGAGATGACCTGTGATAAAATACATATGTCCTATTTTTCAGAATTTCTAAACGCATTCTTTTTTTTTTATTCCTAGCTATTTCAAGATCATAAATCTGTATTCAAAATTCCCTGCTATTACCTTTTCTTAATATCCATAGTAAAATAAGAGGAATAATTTAGAGTATCAAAACCAAAAAAAAAAAAACCTCACTGCCATTGAGTCAGTTCCAACTCAATGTGACCTCTCCATGGCTTTCTGAGCTTGTATCTCAGAAGTAGATTGCCCTGTTTTCCTTCCAAGGAATGGTTGGTGGGTTTGAATCACAAGCCTTGTGGTTAGCAGTCAGGTGTCTTAGGCACTACGTCACAAAAATCCTCTGCTTCAGAAACATGGAACTCTTCAAAGAAAAAGCTACTGACATAACAGAAGGGAAGATGTTGATAAGCTCAGTTCATTTAATCTGGAATTGTCCAAGGGGAAGTTGCATACCTTACTCAGAATATATTATATACAGAATTTAAGATCACAGAAAAATGGTTGCACTTTTCTTATGGATTCTCACAACTTTGCATGGCTATAATTGTATATATCAAAAGGAAGAGTGCAGATTTAGAATTAAGATGTATAGTTCGTGGTCAGCCATTCCAGAATTGATCTCTCAGGAAAGGATTGGGTCAGGCTGCTGCCACCTTGGTCTGTAATTATCTGAATTGTTCTGACATTCTATCTAGCTCTGACAAAAAAGATGATGTTAGACATTCATCTTGCCCACAAAACTAGAACAAAAGTAATTAACCCACCACCTTACATATGCTAAGGAGCTCTGGTTGCACTGTGGTTAAGTCATTGGGCTCCTAGTTAAAAGATTGGCCATTCAAAACTGCCAGCCAATTGGTGATAGAACGATGAGGAAGTTAGCTTCCGCAAAGATTACAGCCTTGGGAACCCCATGAGATCATTATAAGTCAGAAACAACTCACTGTCAGGGGATTTGGTTTGATTTTGGCTCAGGCATTTGACAGCTAACCAGAAGGCTGGTGGTTCAAACCCACCAACCAGTCCTCAGAAGGAAGATTGGGCAATCTACTTTCACAGAGATACTGCCTCAGAAACACAAGGAGGGGTCACTTAGAATGTGATCCAACTCTACAGCAATGAGTTCTTATGGGTGGAAGTTAGACATCAATCACATGTTATCATATTTTATTTATTTATTTTTTTAGATCCAGGCCCATTTTTAAATACATCATCATACCTTCATGTCATCATTTGGTTTCTGAAGTTATTTTGATACTCCATAACTTTCTCATGGCATTCTTCACTTCTGCATTCCTTAGGGTGTAAATGAGTGGGTTGAGAAAGGGTGTGACAATGGTATAAAAGAGTGTCACCATTTTGTCCATGGGTAAAGTGGTTGCTGGACGTGTATATATGAATATACATGGAACAAAGAATAGGATGACTACAGTAATGTGAGTGGTGCAAGTGGAAAGGGCTTTTTTCCTCCCTTCTGCACTGTGATTCCTCAGTGAATGCAAGATAATACAGTATGAGATCATGAGAAGCACAAAGCTACTTAAACAAAAGGCCCCACTATTGGCCACCAACTGTACATTGATCACATAAGTATCCATACAGGCAAGTTTTAATAAGGGTTGCAAATCACAGCAATAATGATCAATCATATTGGGTCCACAGAAGGGTAGTTTCAGAGCCAGGGCAATCTGAGATATAGAATGTATAAAAGACACAATCCAAGCAAATATAATCAAGATGATGCACACCTGTCTTTTCATAATAGTGTGGTAACGCAAGGGTTTACAGATGGCCACATAGCGATCAACAGCCATGAGAATGAGGACAAGGATCTCGACAGCACCAAAGAAGTGCAGTGAAAAGACTTGCATCATGCACTCATTGTAGGATATGATTTTCTTTGCAGAGATGGCATCCATAATTAGTCTAGGGGCTGTGGAAGTTGTAAAGCAGGTGTCAGCAAAGGACAAATGAAATAGGAAGAAGTACATGGGGCTCCCAAGTGTCCTACTGAATTTGATGGTCAAAATAATGAGCAAATTGCCCATTATGGTTCCAGTATAGAAAATTAAGGCAATTATGAACACTATTTTTTGCTTCTTAGGATCTTGTGTCAATCCTAAAAGAATGAACTCAGTTACACTCTTATTTTGCTGCATTGTTTCAGGAGATGTGGGGAAAGTAGGGGTTAGAAATAGTTAATCTGCAAGGAGAAAAGCAATCATTTTATGAGATGAATACTGCATTTGCAGCTCAAATACCTATACCAGATCATTGAACTTCCATTTACAGGTGTGTGAAATTTAAATTTTTTGTGTATTGTGTTTTGTGTAGCAGTGAAATTTATAATGGTTATCTATTTACTTTCTTGTATTTGACGTTGTAATAAGAAAACTGAAAAAAAAAAAGTAAGTGATTTTCAAATATAACAAACCTTAATGCTGGGGATTTGGCATGAGTGAATAATTACCTGAGCTGAATCCGTTTATTCAGTTTTTAGCAAACACCTACCGATGGTAGAAGTAGCCAGTACAAAATAGATAAAATTTGTGTGGAACTTACTTCAAAATTATTTCATAGTTCTTGAACTTGCTCATCCAGTTATAAATGTTTTCATACCATTTGGTCAAAAGTTATATTCTTCTCCTTATTCATTATTTTCTGCTTCTTTAAATGTAATTTCTTTAGAGACATGAAAAGTTTGAAGGTATAGTTTAGGAAAAGAAGATGGAGAATAGTAGCCATATATCAGGGCTCCTTTCCAATTTCAGGTTTACAGTTTACACATTCTCTCACTGCTGTCTACTCAGTTCCAACTCATAGTGGCCCATTCTTTGGTATGGAAGTGAGTTTGGTTTGGTTTGGTTTATCACTAGAGAAATAGATTGCCCAATCTTCCTTTTGAAGTGGGACAGGTGGGTTTGAACCGCCAGCCTTCTGGTTAGCAGTCCAATGCCTTAGGCACTGAGCCTCCAGAACTCCTGCTTACACACTAAGGACCTACAAAAGAGTTCAAGAAACTCCAAGTCACAGCAGAAGCTTTTCAATGTAATTCTTGCCATGCATGTTCTTCAGGGTTTTATATCCTGAATTCAAGTAAGTTAAACAAAAGTAAAAAGGAAATTAATATTTATTTATATCTAACTATATGGCAAAGCCTGACCAAAGCCTTGGTATCTTCACATCACCTTATTCTCATAGAAAGTGACAATAAATAAAATATGAAGAATAGTTGCATTTTAATTATGATGTTGATGAAGAATATTGAATATGTCATTGACTGTCAGAAGAAAGAACAACTCTATCTTGGAAGAAGTACAGCCAGAAGAAGTGAAGATCATGAGACTTCATCTCACTTATGTCGGACATATTAGTAGGAGGGACCAGTCTCAGAAGAAGGGCAACATTCTTGGTAAAATAGAGTGTCAACTGAAAAGAGAAAGAACTTCAAGGATGGTAGGACACAATGACTGCAACAACAGGCTCAAGCATAACCATCAGGACTGGGCAATATTTTGTTCTGTTGATTTAGGATTGCTATGACTCAGATGCAACCTGACGGCATCTAACCACAACAACAACATACTCCAGAAACTAAAAAATCATTTCATATGTATCATCAGATTTATTACTAAAATTGTAATATAATCCAAAGAAAAAATAATTGCCAAAATAGTAAAATATATTGATAACATATGTGAGAGGCACAATTTTTCCAAATAAATATATGTTACCATTTTATTCTAAAACAATTCATCACACATTCATAATGGGAAAAAATGATGATAAGAAGCCTTTTACTTATGTAAAGAATTAAACATATGAAAAGATGTCTGTGTTTATTATAAGTAAAAAGATTGAAACTGAAATTCCAACCAGATATCATTTTGTACCCATCAGCTTAAGAAAGTGATTCTTTTGGCTAGACATTGGTTAACATATAGTGCTGGCAAGTGTGGAAAGCAATCAACTTGACATGTTCTTGGTAGGCGTGTAAATGTGTGCCATCTAGTAGGGAGGATTTTTGAACATCTATAATTTTACAATTCCATCAGCTCCTTATTCAATGTCTTGTTGATACACTTATTCACATGAACAAAGACAATCACTGTGGCTCTGTCCATGGAACAAAAGATAAGAGAAAATGTCCATCGGAAGGGCACTGAATGAACTGGCATTAAAATTTTATATAATCATTAACAAAAACAGAGCAGAGAAACAATAAAGGGGTTTAACACATATTATGAAGTAAAACATCAGAAAATATAAGCACGTGATTCGAATGATAGTATTTCTGTTCAAATCAGGAAAAGATACATCAAAAATACCCACTTCTATATAAATGAGTTGTGTTTAGAAAGGTGTAAACAAAACCATAATACTTGTCAGTCTTTAGGGAGAAGCATTGTAATCTAGGCATCAGGGGTGGAAGAAAAGCTACTTTTAAAGATGTGTTTGTTGGTAATATTTGAAAATATGTCTTAGTCATGATTTGCTAAAGAAGAAAGATTTTTCGAATCTTTTCATAGAAAACAATGCGATTAACATACTTAATCAGCACAGCACTGGGCCCTCATAATCTCTTTTGATATATGCAAGAGGGACCATAATATTCTTACAGCAACACTAACTTCCAAGAGTTTGAGAAAGCTTGTGAGTCAGCTATGGAGACAGTTGTGAAGTTCAGTGTTTCTTAACCACACCATACATTGCAAGAAATTGTCTAAATACACTTTGTTTTCAAACTCTTCAACACAGAACATTAAAATTTGTTTCAATTTCTGTCAATTGGATAATCTATGTGTGTATGTGTGCATGTCTCTTACTATATATGCTATGTGTATGTTACTATTGGAGCTCTGGTGGCTTAGTGCCTAAGACATTTGACTGCTAACCAAAAGGCTGATGGTTCAAACATACTAGCCACTCCTCAGAGGAAAGATAGGTAATTTACTTCTGTAAAGATACCACCTCGGAAACCCAAGGAGAGGTAGCCATGAGTCGTATCTGGCTCAATGGCAGTGAGTTTGGTTTTTGGTTCATATGCTACTATACATTATACATGTAATAGACTATATCTATCTGTACATACATTTAAACACAAATATATGTGTTGTTGTTCTATATCCTCAAAATGTTTCTGACTCTTAAACTCACTGCCATGGAGTCGACTCGGACTCATAACAACCCTATAGGACAAAGCAGAACTGTCTGATAGGGTTTCCGACGTCTGTAAATCCTGACGGAAGCAGACGTCCTCCTCTAACTCCTGCCGAGGGGCTGGTGGGTTCCAACGACTCACCTTTTTATTAGCAACCAGATGCTTTAACCGCTGCACCACCAGAGCTCTTTCCTGACTCGTAGCAATGCTATATTACAGATGGGAAAGAACCCATTGGGTTTCCTAGGCTATCATCGTTAAGGGAACAGATCCTTGGACTTTTCTATCACAGACCAGCTGTTGTTGTTGTTGTTATGTGCCCTCGAGGAGGACCCGACTCATAGCGACCCCTCCTTGAGTTTCCAAGACAGTATCACTATGGAAGTGATTGCCCCATCTTCCTTTTGAGGACAGCTAGATAGATTAAAAAAGCCAACTTTCAGTTAGCAGTCGGGCAACTGAGCATGCACCAAGAGAGCAAGAGAGATCCTAGTGTATGTATCCACATACATCACTGCCTTCAAATCAATTCTGACTCACAGTGACCTTCCTTGGGTTTCCTAGGCACTGTAATTAAAGAAGTAGATTGCCTGGTCTTCCTTCCGAGGAGTGGCTGGTGGGTTTGAACTGGCAGCCTTCTGCTTAGCAGTGAAATGCCTTAGGCACTACACCACCAGAGCTCCCATACATTTGTATACGCATGCATACATACATATATAGATAGATGATAGAGAGACAGACAGATAGATAGATAGATGGCAGACAGTTATTTCCAGGGTGGCACCAAGGTGAAGTGCTCGTCTACTAACTGAAAGGCTGGTAGTTGGAACCTACCCACATACAGCTCAGAACATAGGCTTAGGATTTGCTTCCTAAAGGTCACAGCCTTGAAAGTCCTGTGGAGCTTTTACACTCTGTTCATGGAGTTGCCATGAATAAGCATTGATCGGATGACAACTAGCAAAAACAACATACAAATACACACACATACAAACACACACATGCACAGATAGACAGCCACACACATATTTCACAGTTCGCATAATTGAAGTACCTTTCAACACAGAAAAGAAATAGTGGCTATTAAATACTTGTTGAATGACTAAAATAATTAAGGAGGATTTACCACAGACACAATTCTATAGAGTCCCACAATAGTTTTGTACTCAGTTTCCTTGAGTAGATGAAATGTCTGTGGCTTCCCCTAACCTTGGCATAATCATCACTTCATGAAGTGATGATGGAAAAATTAAACCACTTTTTTTTTCTATTTGTTTATCTCCATCACCCCATCTATCAATAGCCCTTAATTTATGGTTCTCAACATTCATGTCCTTTTTATTTTTCACATCCACTCTTTTATTATCTTCCATTAAACACTTACTTTGTTACAAAATTTTTCAATCAAACACACAATTATCTTTTTGATAATCTTTATTTTCACCTCCACTTTAAAATGCATATCACTCCCAGAAAATTTTCAATATGTTCTATCTTTACACAAATGTCTTCTATATATCACTTACCTACTGTGATGACATTGAACAGATTAGATCTCCCTAAGTACTAAACACAACAAAATTACTCGCCAGTAAAAATCTTACCAGATTTTATGTAGAAGTTAGACTGTTCACTTGCTCTCTTTTCTTCCCAGGGTAATTTGGAAGTTACATATTCAAAGAAGAAAAATATATAATAAAATGCTTCTAAAATTCTCTTTGATATCACCAAGAAACTTAGGTTCTTACCCGTCCTCTAAAAGACAATCTAAGTTGGTCATAGTTTCATCCACATGCTTGGAAATTCACCCTCACTCAAGATTTTGACTGTGAAATGACTCTGTCACATTCTCTAGAGGAGGGCTTAACATGAATGATGCAAGATATAGGCATTTGGGGAAGATCATTCCCTAATGTATCCCTTTCTCCCAATTAAGAATTATGAGCTAGCTATGACGTAGAGCTTATCTTCAATTGGTCTTCTTACTTTATCAGGAAAAGAAGATGTGGCCTATTCTTGAAAGTAAATATATTTGTTCCAGTCATAAATAACTATTTTCTTTTAACTTTTTATTGTGATTTGGGTGAAATATTACAGAGAAAATTGGTTTTACGTTCTAAGGTGATACATATTTTGTTTTGTTATATAGATTGCAATGCCCATGGTATAACAGCACTCTTCCCACTTCCTGTGTTTACTTTCACTTTATCCTTCTCTTCTATCCACTCCTAACTTCTGAGGAGTTTGCCCTGGCAAACACTACCTTTTTGATTTAAGATGATGGAATGTTTTGAGGAGTGCAAACCTCTCTGATGTTATTGTATATCTCATAGGTCTGTCTACTTTTTGGCTAAAATTTGAGCCACAAGACTGTGTTCAGTTCCAGGCCTGAAGAATAACTAAGGGCCACCATCTCAGGTGTTCCACCAGTCTCTGTAAAACCATGAAGTCTGGTCTTTTTTATGATTTTAAATTTTGTTCTATATATTTGCTTATCCCTTTCTATTCAGAACCTTCTACTGTGATTCTGATTGGAACAGCATTGGCAGTGGTACCTGGACACCATTTATTCCTTCTTGTCTTAGGACAGTAGAAGCTGTGATTCATGTGGTTCATTAGTCCTTTGGACAAATTGTCTCTTTAAGTCTTTGATTTTTCTTCTCTATTCTTTGCTCTGGATGAGGAGATACCAATAATTGCCTCTTAGGTGGTTGCTCACAAAGTTTGAAGACCTCAGTCACTACTAGCAAAGTAGGATGTAGAACATTGTCTTTGTGGAATATGTTATGTAACTTTACATAGATGTCCCCTGAGAGTGCCATCTTACGTCCCCAAGCCCAGTGACACACTCCTTCAAAATGTTTGGTTATGGCTAAGAAAGTTTCATAACTTTGCCCCCTATATGCTGTAATACTTGTAGTTATATTTGCAAAACATACAAATACATTTGTAGAAATATCGTATGCCGTACCTATGGGTACACTCTCATTTACCTTCCCAAATCTGTTCACCTTACATGTCTACCTCTGTATCTACTTGTAGGTACTGTTTATTACAATTACTGTGTGATTTTCTATGCAATAGTATTTACCACTGTGGTCTTTCCTTGTTGTGTACCTCCCAGTGTCTTCCTTTGCCATGGTCATGTGCTCCTCTTCCCCTTATTTTATACTGACTTTTACTTCACGCAGGTTAATACATGTATACTCTCTACTCAGTGATCACCCTCCCTTACCCTCCACAGTAACCATCAAAGAATGCTTCTTTCTGTGTGTAAAACTTTTCTTGATTTTTTTATAATAATGGTATCTTGCAATAATTTTCTCTTTGTGATTAACTTATTTCATTCAGCTTGATGTTCTCCAGGTTCATCCATGTTATGAGGTGTTTCATGGATTTATCATTTTTCTTTAACATGGAGTAGTGTTCTGTTTTGTGCATGTACCATAGTTTATCCACACATCCAGTTATGGGCACTTAGGTTGTTTCCATCATTTTGCTATTGTAAACAATGCTACAAAAAACATGGGTGTGTGTGTGTGTGTATTTGTGATAGATGTGAGGAACTCTGGTGGCTTAGTGCCTAAAGCATTTGACTTCTAACCAGAAGTTTAGTGGTTCAAACTCACCAGCCTCTCGATGAAAGGAAACTTGGGCAATCTACTTCTCTAAAGATTTACCACCTCAGAGACCCAAAGGGGATTGTGATGAGTCAGAATCGACAAGATGTCAGTGAGTTCAGTTTTATGATTTTTGTTCTTATTACTATGGGATAGAAAGCTAGTAATAGGATTGCTGAATCATATGCTATCCCTATTTCTGAGTTTCTAAGGAAGCCTCATAACACCTTCTACAGTGGTTGTACTATTTTATAGTCTCATCAACAGTATAAGAGAATCCCAATATCTCCACACACTTTGCAGCTTTTTTTTTTTTTTTTTTAACTTTGCCATTACTA